>NC_039478.1:4046800-4108721 GCF_003590095.1 Trichoplusia ni | reverse complement strand
AAAGGCAACATGTGTTGTATAAAGGTAACGTTTAAAACTGGTCTGCACACCAAATAGTTTTTATATTAATAAATAATCTTCACAGTTATAAACCAGGAATATTGCATGTTGTCCGACAAACAACAGAACTAATGCAACAAGTAGAGGAAGGAATAGTTGAAACAGGTGAAACTATTGTGACGGATCAAGTTACAAGTGCGACTTGCATCCGCTAAGCCGAGCTACGGTTAGAAGACTCAATACAAGTTTGGCGATCTTAGATTCGTAGCGCTACGACTGATTCGACGTAACTACGCAGCTACACCGAACATTCGATAACGTTGATACAAAGCGGTGAGCGGTTGTGTGATAGAGCTACACAAGGTGCTAAAGATCATGTTTAAACCGATGAAGACATTCGTGATGTTAATATCAACCAACTATGTATACATCTCCTGTAAGAAGTTGTATACAATAATAAATATCTTCAACAGGTATAAAACAAATCATTATGAAAAACATAACTCTGCAGTAATGGCGAAATGAATTGCAACGCGATCGAATGAAAAATATAGCGACATTATCACAGTGGCGTCCCTGCAGGCTGCAGACTTTAAGTCAGCCTTTAGTTTGGTCGGACTTTTAATCAGTATGGCGCGAAGCACATTACATTCAAGCTTAGCTATCGGCCAAGTATCGGCCGATGCTGTGATAGCTAGT
Organism: Trichoplusia ni; assembly: GCF_003590095.1. NCBI lineage: Eukaryota > Metazoa > Arthropoda > Insecta > Lepidoptera > Noctuidae > Trichoplusia > Trichoplusia ni. The sequence continues at coordinate 4,108,022 of NC_039478.1, read as the reverse complement.
TCGGTATAACGTTTTTCAACGACCGCAAGCTCCTCGATTGCTAGTCGGCCTAAAGTTGCATTTGCTTATGACGTAGATACAAGGTAGTCACGACCTACTTTGAAAAAAAAAAATTCTTTTCTCGTAAGAATTAAATATAGGTATTTAGAATACATATATACGTGATACAGAGAAGTCGGCCAACTGTTGATGGTTACCTATTACAAGCTCCCGCTACCGACCCGAATACTTAGTAGACGCTGTGTGAGCTCTAGCAACTCAACCCGATTCAACTATCGGCCAACTTAAAGTCTTTAGTCTGCGGACGCTCTTAGATGAAACCCTCTCGGACCGACCTACACTTATTAACGAAGCTAATATCAATCTACGTAATAAGATTTGATTTAATGAGCTACTGAATTGAACTCTATATTAATACATTTTGAATCCAGTTTCTATTGAAGCATCTGAGCTAGTGAGGTATCTGTGGTTAGAGATATCGATAGTTTAATTAGTATTACATGGAAACTCGAGATATTATTTTAGTTCTTCCGCTGGCTTAGCTTTGTAGGATTTATAAGCATGTAACTTGTGAGCGAGAGTAAGATTTGGTTTAACTGCAGGAGTTACAAATACATGAAGGATTGCCGCAACAAGTTTCCTTGTTGAAACGGTATGGTATGTAAGGTTCGTGAAACTCTGAGTATAACATTTGCAGCCTTTAACGAGTATCCGATATTAAATTGCAGAGATGGATTCTTAATGACTTGTCACGATCTTAAAACTGTGAGTTAGATAGATATATTACCTTTAAATTAACACAATGTACTGACGCGTCCCACCATTCTTAGTACATTTCTATACATGAAGACTTGTAATTTCTTTTATATAATTTGTTAAGTTTTTGATACATCTTTAAGCCTAACATAGTTTCATAAACAACCAAGGAAAACGATAAGTGTACAAGATCGGATTTAAAAAATAGTCCATAGAATGGAAAAACACTGTGATATTGCTCTTATATTAAAAATACATAAATCGCTTCCACGGACGCAGCAAGGAGGATTACTCTTACTTATATCCCCTTTGATGGTACAACAAAACAGATAAGAACTACTGGACCAAGATTCTTGAATAAAAACAACATCTTCTCTAGTACCAAGATACTTTTCTAAGCGACAGCTGCTTTTCAAAGGGCAAGTTACGCATGTAACATATTACGTAGTTTATAATGCCATCAACTGAAGGACATCCGCGTAACTGCATAAGCTCTGCTCCCATTTCATTGAAATCACAGCGTTTACCTAGAACATCAACTAGGTTGAGTGTCACAAAGAAGCTTTATTGCAATTATTAGAAAGTGCAAGGACGATTATATATCAGCCTTGCGAGATAACCTGTTCCCTGTTTTGAATTACTCACTCTCATCCAATATGGCTCTCGATTGAAATCTGACATCGCCTTATTGCATTTCTATCCCGTGGAAAATTTATAATGTTTGTATAAACATCGTTAGGAAAGGTATTAGTATAATATCGCTTGGGTTCGATAAACATACTACGACGCTATTTGTGGAAAAACATCAATGTAATGCGTTCTACACTAAATAAATTAAAAACCTAGTCTAGTATTTTATCGGTATGCTACATTTTATAAAGGCATGACTGAAATAGAAACTTTTTAAAAGCACTTAATGTTTACAGCATGTTTCGTAATATGATAGAGAACCTTTTCGAGCTAATTACTTAGAAATCAATAGAACGACTGGAATGAGTTTAGTATCCTTAATAAATGATATTTCATTTTTGATGTACATATACATAGTTGTTCTAGGTTATTTAGCTGAGCAATGATAGTGACTGCAAGCAAACGCCGGTGGAACCTCATCCAGTCTGCGCATATTGGAGTTACTTTTTTTTCGTCAATCGGTTTTTTTAAACAGTCCTGAGGTTCACCGTTACTGTGATACCATATTTGCGCTCGCATATAAAGCTTTGAAAAAGTGAGTGGTTCGAGCCCGGCCACATGTCAAATATACCAACTGACATAACTCAATTTCGTCTATCAGACGCTTAACAGTTTTTTGATAGAGAACTGAATTCGGAAAGCTCGTTATAATACTATCCACCATACGTTTACCTTAAAGAGTAGTTAGTCATTTACTCTATTTTACAATAATATTAAAATAAACGACCTCGTCGTCACCACAAATTCAGTTACAAAATACAGGAATACATTAAAGTGGTCCCGAACCAACGCTTGCACAAAGCAACAAGCTGATGTGACAATATGACACAAGTATAAAGCCGTGTTACTCGTGCGAAGCCGGGCCAACTCGCTAGGAAATGCATATTTATACGACTTCCAGGTATCGAGGGGTATTGTTACTTATATATAGCAGTACCTTTCCGTTTGAACTTTCTGTTAAGACGTCACTAGAATTCTTCGAAGATATTCCTTAATGCAATCCTTTCACTAACATCGACAGGCTTGTACGTTATTTTGATGGGAATATAAAAGAATAAAATATAAAAGGCTACTTTGTTACCGATGTAACTAAATATTAACAGTGGATGGAGTAAGGTGAGTTCCAGCGGCCCACGCTAGTGTCTAACAATACACGAGCGCGCTACTCAGTCATATGACATGCGCCATTATACTCGATTCCTTAATGAATGAATAACCAACAAAAGATACAATACCATATAATCTTACTTTTATTTTTACCTGGCGCTAACCTTTCGCACACTTGTTTGCAAGAGCAACCATACACGAACTGCTTGAGCTTTTAAATTTTCAATAAAAAAAAGCGAAGGCGAGTGCCACACGTGCCATGAACTGAAGAACTTTTACGGCGCGGAGTGTGAAATCGCGTGAGCGACCCATAGCCTCAGCCACAGTGTATGTCGCCATTCCAACTATATTTTTGTTATTAAAAAAACTTCCGATCTAAATAAATAATTTAATCTTTTTGTCGAAAAGAATTCGTGAATCACACAAATTCTTGATCTTCGCGGGGACTCAATTCGCGACCCGTCGCGCGCTTTTGGTTTGGCTTGATGTCCCTTCGGCTACCCCTGCCGTCATGTTACGATTGACGGTAGTAGTTTTTGATGTTATGTCTACATAGAAGACAAAGAACTCAAAGCTTCAAGCTGTCTATTTTGAGGGCACAAGATCGAAGTACCAGTTCAAATATCCAAAAACACAAATTCGGTCAGACACAAACGATGAATGGACGAAATAAATGTCTCTATCTATAAACATTTGTAAAGCACGTGGTCGCGTTCGATCAAAGGTGGTTCTCCCCCTGTTTGAACATCAGGGGGCCGATAACCAAGGTCACCGAGTTCTCGTCAGGGAACAACATGCAAATCAGTTACTTGCATAATAGTACTCATCCCGAAGTCTGTAATCACATTAAATCCTTCAATCTCGGTGTGTAATCGATCCCATATGTTATCAAAGCATTAACCTCACTTATGGTTACGTAAATAATATTATAGTAACTCGTTCCCATCTCGCTTCTATTCCAGGGATATGATTTAAATTATACTTTGTTTGTTTATTTTGCTGTAAGCAATTCCTAGAAGTGAAAAATTCTTGTATATTTCCCTCCTTCGTATGCTTTCCTATTGCTAAAGCTTTTACTATAGCATCTTGTTGGTTTAAAATATTTAATTAGCTTTAGTAGATCCTGCTAGATATTATTTACTTATTTTCTCCGTTATTAAAAGGATCGATGTAAAAGCTTAGCCAATGTTCTCGGAATTGATGCTCATTGTATCGATAAATGACAAAGATATTTAAACCCAACGATAAAAAATTCCTTGCTTGTTGTTAAGGCTAACAATATCAGTGAAATCTTTTTTTTAGGGATTACCTTGTACCAAGCAACAATTATAAAACTGTAGCCTCTACTACAAGACAAACGATTCAAGATATAGGTAGGTCAAGCCGTCAAAATAACGTAATTATTTTATTATGAAATGAAGTACCATCGACTCGATAAGAAGATTATAACAAATCTCAGAAAAAAGCTTATAGAGCCAGTACTTTTTTCCGCAGTTTTGTTCCTCGTCATTTATTTTTGCAAAAAATTCTAATACATACAAAAATTTCGTCAAAAAGGAACTGGGAATTGCACGTAAAAACAAAAAAAAAACATTCGGCTTTCGTCCTATGAACTATGAGTAACAGAAATTGATGAAACGGGACTTGCAAAGGTATCAATACAAAAAGTATAGACACAGTCTTTGTGAATATTGGAATTAATTAAAAATATCAGTTGTTCCTTGACATGGTATTTACTACCAGTACACTCTAGAGCAACGTCCCAGTATCAGACTAGTTCGCTCAGTAATCAATACAAAGGAATATTTTACATTGATAACAATGTTTTATCGAAATCCATTTCATTTTACGTATTATTTTTGGACAATGGATTATCTTGTTTCTCTATACGATACGAAGCTTTTTGTTTCTGAATAAATTGGATAGTGAATATTATTAATTACTTGATTGAATTCTGTTTGATGTTTGTATACGATATTTTTTGTATACATATAATAGTTATTACTCCATCACAGAATAAAAGGTTTGTATGATAACCAGTATTTATGCGGGCGGAAGCAAGTTTGAATTAAACGCATCCTGTATTTTAATAGTAAGCCAGAAAGCGGGTCTCCAGGTTTAGGATTTTTTTAACGAGAAAGAATATTCTCTATGTAAATGCAGACAGTCTGAACACTAACTAAACATAGCATTAGACTTCTAGTAGTTGAGGTCAATTGTCTCTGTGGCTTACTGATTTTCAAGGCATTTATTTGAGAACGAGCTTCTTTTTTTATAATTATTAAATGAAATAGCGAATTAAAACTACGACTAGTTTTACTAGAAAAATAATGTAACAATCACCATTTTCCCATAAAAGTATGCACGAATAGTGCGAGTGGTTGAGATTATCACGCCATACAACTATGCGCGACGTGTCGCGGGCTCGATTTCCATATAGGACAAGCATTTGTGTGATACACGAATATGCTCGTCCTGAGTCTAGGTGTCTTTGTGCAAGTGACTTTAATGTTTGAGAAACCCCTTTATCTAACCAGAACTTACTCACTTAGTTGCATTCTGAAAACCTTTTTTAGTATCCTTAGCATGGTGGATTGATCCCAATATCACAAAATTCCTAAGTAACGCACTCGTATGACACGTATTGCATTACATTCAATATTCAGTTATAAAATTCTACTCCATATATCTATAACGGCATTCTTCCTGCGCGAATGACATAGTGAAGTTTTCAAATTAAAAAATCAATATGTGATCGGGAACATGAAGTCTTAGTTATTTATGGCAACATTGCTAGAATGGTACATCCATATATATATATAACGGTTCGACCAGGACTTGAAATATAACAATAACATGTTCTAACAAATACATGTGTGTGAAAAAACGTTATTTTAAGTTTTACGAAAGTATGCACTGTCACAATTCGTAAGCAAACGCATTTTATTTCAAGCTGAATTCCAGCCATTCGTATTGTACCAAATGACGAAACGAAATTAAAGAATTGTCGTCTGCTTATGCTTGGGAAATACAGTCCCAAATACATATATGCGAAGTTCTTTCAAGTGCGGATCGCTTGGTAAGAAAGTGTATAACGACTTTAGGACGCTTATAGTTTTTTAAGAAGACACCAATATTTTTGGGGGTTGGCTAAGTAAATATGTCTAGGCTCTTACACATAAATATAAACAAAAGAAGTGCAGCATCTTATAAAGGTTGCGTGATTCGCGGCGACGACTATCGATCGACTTTCTTTAGGTGCAGTTTACCTAATCTATAATTAATCGCCGGCCTCTGGTAGTGTATTATTCATATTTATTGATCATCAAATGTTTCTTTATAACCTTTCTTGCCTTGACATGGAAACTTTGAACTGCATAGGATCGGGACAAAAAGCATTGCTCGCCAAACGACCGCGGCTGAAGGATTGTCCGACCGCTACGTGGAGCAATAAGTACATTAATTGAATTTGGAATTAAGTGCTCATGGAGTTGATATTTACGTGAGTGATAGTAATTGAGGTTTGTGAATAAAATATGGACTTGCCAGCTAAGAGTGCACCCTAACACGCAGAGAGTTGTACCTCGATGGACGGACAGGTAGGCGGTAGAGTGACGTGACTATAATGAAGCTGAGCGGCACATACGTGCAACGTGGAAGTTGGGCCGCGATCGTGATAATATGATTTCTTTGTATCTGAGAGCAGTCAATTGCCATAGGACACGGGGGTGACAGTTTTTGATGTCCGCACCCTGTTTTTAATTAAGTGAATTCCACTCGCGCACTAGGGTTCCCCCTCGAACTAATTACTTAGGCTGGGACTTTCGAACGTGCTTTATGCATATACTAATAGCAAAAGTTTCACTAGGAAGTGCACGTAGGTGCTCAGAAATAACATTACAATTATTGTTTGAACGACAAGTAAGACACAAACGGACATCCGTTAATTTTCATTAATTATTATTTGTTTAAGTAAGAGCAGGATGTAGTTTTATTGTAGACGGGTCAGCTTGAAAATGTATCTCTAATAATTCAAAGGAAATCAGTTTTAAAAAAGTAACCGTTGACGATGTAAGTACTAACCTGTGTTAATTGGCAACTGGTGAAGATAAAAATCTAGTAATTATTTTTCAAATATATTTTAAAAGAGTAAGGCGCCGACATTTTAGATAAATACCTCGATGAAAATATTTCTAATAAAAGGACAAAAAAGGTCCTTGGAAAAGAATTAAAAAGAAAACATTATTATATTCTCCGAAAGTGTAGGAAGGATCTTAAGACGACGGCAGGTACCGAGACAGTGCTAAGTAGGTACTAATAATCGGAAACATAAATATAAAATAAATAATTTTCTTAACATTTACAAGGTCACCTGTATGTTCAGACACTCTCGAGGTATAAGGAGGATTAAAAACAATTATTGTTTTATTTTATTTTTTAGTTTCTAATCCACTCATTTTAATAGGCTGTTTAGTGAAACTGATAGTGGACTAGAAGCGGTAACAACCAATCACAGCTTTCGACACGCGATGATAAACTTTTCTGTCGCTCGGTCTTTAGAACTAACCCCCGGCTTGTTAGTCCAGGCCGGCGTGTAACTGTTTTTGAACAGTTGCGGCTGCCCCACGATCAAAGGCTACGTCACCCAAGGACCCTCTGCCTATGAAGTTGACGACAGTCACTTAACAAGCGCAGCATTGTCACAACACCCCAGAGTGTTGTCGCACTTGTTTTTCTATTATATACGCCACGTTTAATTACACACCTTTTTGCTTCCCGATGGTCACTACAGACCGTTTTCTGCGATAATTTTCTCCGACGTTATATTGCCTGCTCTTTGCCAATATTAAGAGCGATAGTCGTTCATAAAGAATAAAATGTGCATTATTAAAATATATTTTTCAGGCGGCTTTAAGGGAAATACAGTAAAATAATAGGTCACGTGACATTATTTTTACATTCGTTTGTTTATTGTAGTTAGAATGAGAAAATAATTTATACATTAAAATATTGAAAACGACAAGTGTGAGAGCCAGTGATGCACGCGCTAAAGATATAACCTTGATATTCGCATCGTTTGCAATTCTCTGAAATACTCAATAATGAATGCAACGTAAACGAATCCATCATGCATCTAAAAGGGTGATCCATCAATTATCAATACCGTTGACGAATTATTTTTTATTCATTTAAACAAAATCATTTCTCACAACGCTAGACTTGACGAGAGGTATTAGTTTTATATTCGTGTCCACTTCAAAAATTTAGAAATTAGAGTCTGCTCATTAATATTATTTTTCTCGGAAGAACTAAATCCTACTTATCAATAATTTGAAGTATTTCAAATATGTTTATTTTGTATTTGTAATAACAATTTTACTATGGGCAAAAAAACTGGGTTGGCAACAGATAATGATTTGAAAGAGAGTTCGAGGTAACTGCGTAATTTTAGTTCTCGCTAAGGGTTACACCGAATACCTTTAATTTATTATTCGTGGAAGCAATATTCGCTGTTTCCAATATGTATTAAAATCATATTTCAATATTCATTAAAACATATTTTAACAAATTTTAAAATGTGATATGTGCGTATTAATTCACTTCGATCATTACATTATGCAGTAAGGCTACAACACCGCTCAAATAAATAGAACCGGGCGCAACTAAAGCTCAATTCAATTAAGTGAGAGGGAACGCCGCGCTAGTCAAACGGGTAATCGAGTCTTAGTGCGTGTTCGGGACCTAATTATAGTTCCTGGATATGAAATGTGAACGGAACAACCCTCAACTAGCATATTGGTTCGTTTAACAAAGCAAGGGTCCTTGTAAAGGCGTTTCTCTTTTAACTTGATTTGATGCAAGTTGAGTTCCTCTTTGTGTTACTGTCACCTGCGAACGTACTGTGTCTCACGGGTGGTTAGCCTCGCTGGCATGCATCTCTTCATCTTTTTGTGCAATCGAGAAGGAGAATTTTTTAAATTTGCTGAGTTATGATGCATGATAGTCTAATTAAGTTATGCAATATAAGTGATGTTTAGGAAATTTAATCAGCTTTTAGGATGACGTAAATCTATGTAGAGCCAATATTAAGACAATGCCAAGCATTAGCGTTGATATCCTTTGTGTCAAGATACGCGGAATTAACAGAAGCGTTTCAATATATATGAAGCATAGTTTCCAATATCAGATAATGATGTGCAACCGTGTGTGTGACGTATTCGTATTTATAAATTGCAACATCGTTCATTGCAGAAATAGTGGAGGTAGAATTATTTCACAAGGTTGCACAAGCGGCCCGCGGGAGGCGGAGGGGAGGGCAGGTCCACCCCGGGAGTCTGGTGGACGTCAAATATTTTTTATTCGAAAATGGAAGGGTACCGAACTAATTAAGTGCAGGGCTTATGGATCTGACGAGTGTGTGGAGCGTACACAAAATTAAGAGGCGCGCATTGCCAACTCTCAATGGCGAACATGCCCAATCAACTACAATTAGCGAAATTTAATAGGTTTCGTAGGCAATTTAATCTGTCATATCGAATGATGGTAAGTGCGAGGTCAACTGAGAAAACCAGGTAGCTGTACAACAACTTTGTGTATGTTAATGGGCAGAAATTCATCGTAAATTATGAAGTACGACTGCATTATTTTGATTACTATTAATTTTTTGTAAGTTAATTCGTAATACTTTACAATCTGTCAAGGCTTTATGCTCTGATCGACAGTTTTAGTAGACTTTAATAATAAAGTCTATCTATATTCTTAGTAACCATTTTTGTGTATCTACCGTAAAATTGACATCTTTGTCGACCCGAACGCATCTAAATAGATTTCGCACGATAGGCAAAGATAATAAAAAATGAAAAAATACAATATATTTAATATATCACACAATTCGAGGTTTATAATGTATGTAAACCCTGGATATCGACAAGTTTTAGTATAAAGAAGTGGGTGATTATTCCTGATCTCTAGTCTTTAAAAACATTTCCAACTTATTAATTATAATGAATACGGTATTGTACTGATATCCACAAAATCGTAGTTTTCTTAACCGTGTCACATGTTCGCGTACCAGGTGGTAAAATGCCTATCGAAAGAAGCCTTGAGTTAAATAGGAAAATATTTTGTTGCTTAAAGTATAGACAACATTTAGTCATCAAAATATTTTAGCTAGAATTTTAAGGAAAAACACACGTATATATTAAAAAACCTTCACAATACCTTATTTTAAGATTTGCTTCGCAAAGTTCTAAACTGAATCCATAGTAATGCTAATTTAGAGTTACCGAAAATAAGAATAAAATAAAATTAAATAAGAATAAAAATAAAATTTATTCCCACACTAAGAATTCAATTTTTACGGTTCTTATAAACGTCACGTGAATCAAGTCACCTAGACTTATAACGAGCTTTGTTTTTACAATTCAGACGGTATAAAGTCTATGGGTAAGTTTGTATGTAACATAAATGTTTAAGTAAGGAAGTAGTAGCTTTGAATCATGAATATACAATAATTTTAAATACCATTTTAAGAAATAAACCATTGTCCAAAAAGTCAAAAAATGTAAATAAATATATGGGTTGTAGAAAAGCTTGATACCACGCTATGATATAATCGAGGAGCAAGTTTAGCATCAAAAGTAGTTTTGAAACGCTAATCAATAAAGCAGTAAGTTCTAATAGTAGACAAAATAAATAGTCCCCAAGGCGATGGATTACTTCATTTTGATATCAAATGATTGCTGACAGTACAAAGGGCCGATCGGTGTAGGTCACCGCACACGCAGAACCCACTGTGCGCGAAATGTCGCCGGTTCAAAAAGTCACAAAGTGTTTGCTCTGAGCTTGGGTGTCTTCGTGAATGTGTAATTTGAATTTTTTTGAAACCCCTCACGATATAAGGATTAAAAACCATTGTACAAATAAATAATTAAAAGTATTCACAAAATTGAACGAATTCGTTTGGCCTTAGTTTCGCATATCAAAATAAAATGCCAAGAAAAAACTTTGTTCCCTGTTCTGAAAATTTTTGATCAAGCATTCCTGCGGCAAATCAATGAAACATCTAAAAATACGTGAATGGGAACACTACAATGTTGCACTTCCAACCTCGGGAATACATTAAGATTTAATCAAAAACATTTTGCATGGAGCACGGGGCTGAGTTATCTCAATCTGTATGAATGTATGTTTGCAATGAGTGTTTGTGTAATGTAACTTTAGTAGCATGTTATGAGCTCCCGCAAAGGCTTGTAGCTCTAAAATCCATAAGTAAGCCACACAAATTACATCAAAAGTTGTTTATTTAGTAACAAGTCGACTGGGTTAAGAAAGCTAGCTTTGTCGGGGCTTGGTAACATTTTTTTTTCATCTAAACACCACTTAACGAACCTTTTTGTAAGGATTTTGTTATTTTATTATTCTATTGTCTTCACTTTCAATTTATGGGTTCGTTAACCTTAGAAATCAAAACAACTCAGTAGCCGTAGGTAGAGCGTCTGAGGTACATGAAATCGGCCTCTAAAATAGACGCAAGACTGACAACCTTATTGATTTACGCCTACCATCAATGCAAGCATAGATATCTAGCTGTAAAAATCTATCGAATTAATGTAAAAGTGATACAATGAATAGTGAATAAATAAATCAATCAATGTATTATTATTAACTCTTTGCATTTACATATTAATATTTTTTTTTCTAGATCATAGATTTAATTGTGATTTGTAGTTATGACCAAATAATATTTTGAAAGTAAAGTAATATATAACGAAAGTCGAGTATTTGTTACTAAATATATTGCACCCGCAGATTGGCTGACTGTTTAAGTTAGAACAAATAGACTGCGGTCTACTGCAAGCCTGCAGCGTAATTATGGGGGGGTTTAAATGTAAAATCAGTTGATATACACTAATGAAAAAACGAACAGCTTTAAACAGTATAAATGCAATGTTATCAAAGCCAAAGGTTGCTATAACTATGGATCGAATCAGAGGAAATAATGGAACAATCTACAAAAAATCCACATTTTACATTTTATGTCAGTGCGGGCAGACTACAGTAGGGCTGTAGGGTTGATACTGTTCGAACGAATACTGTTAGAATTGTTCCATGCCCCGAGGTTGCAACAGAAGCGACAAAAATATATTTTCTTGAAAAGCTAAGTTTAAAACACGGGCGCCGCCTCTGAATACGAAGCCTTAAGTTTCCAGCTTTATTCTCATTTTTTTATTGCTTAGGAATATTTTAAAATATTTCTGGAAACTAAATTCTCGACGGCATATTGTCTAACGAAGTTACGACAAAGATAGGCAGAGGTAATAATAGTGCAGTTCTGAATACTTTAAGCAGCTTTGCGGAGGTTAGGTCACAGTGCGTTGGGTTCCTTTGCGTCCACACAGCACATGACGCGCGTCCGTGTCCATTTATTTGTGACATACCACAAAGCAAAACACTAATAGGGTCTCTTCCTTTGTAACCAGCACTACAGAATGGAAATTGAACTACATTACATTGCAGAAACGAAATCCGAACATATTTAAAATTGGAAACTTAATCCTGACAGACATAAAATTTGTGTTATTAAATTTTCCATACATTCACCAATGAGTAGCGAACTCAAAAGGAGACTTAGCGACCATTTCGGAAAACTATTAATGTGTGCAGTCGGTATGCACGTACACGTACCTACGTCATGTAGAATAATTAAAATTTAATCAAAACTGTAATGAGTGTACCATTTCATATTTAGGTAAAATACAGTCTCTGAAATAGGTCAGCTATTATTTAACTTTCTATTCACGTTTTGGTCAATTTTAGCAATCTAAATTAGAACCACTTTTCAACATTCGATGAGTTTTGCAGGATTACGTAACCAGGTTGTTGAAATATGTTAGGGCATTTGAGATTTTTGGAGGAGCGGGTGCGTGAGGCGCAACTGTGTGTAGAAAAATAGATTTAATGTAAACTTAGAACCTACCTAAGCATGTTTATGTCTAGAATTAAAATCCTTGCAACTAGATGCGCTTTAAGATACAACATATTACATATTTCTGCCTTCAATATTTTATTTCCCTAACGGTGAATTCTCGACGCGCAAAAGACGCCTGCGACATACACGCCTATGTTACCGTGTTGATAAAATTAGGTAACATTAAATAAGAACATCTATGATTGAGTCTGATTGCTGCAAGAAATATTTACCTAAAAAATCCAGCCATATGCGAATCATACTTGTAAAAGAGTTCCACTATTTATAATAACCGCTAGTAATCATATTTGTATTCAAATTTAAGGTTTTTTAGTTGTTCCCTTTTAGCGGCCGGAGAAATACAACATCGGTTAATACTTAAATTATTTAAACTATCACGATTTTTGAGATACACTTTGGTACAGACGGATTGACAGTGCCTTAGTTACAGGGCTCGTTTTATCAGGATTTTGGTCAGAAAGGTCTGATACCCAAAGCTATTAATTACTTGTTGCAGAAACGAAGCATATTCGACGGGATTGTGTCGTTTTATTGGAAAGCTATTCTTTTCGGCCGTTTTTTAGCTTCAGCATCAGATCAGTTTTATGTCACCGTATGTTTGTAACGACATTAGCATGCAAAATCTCGGGAAATAAGGAAGTTGACCTTATAAAACTCTCATGATTTTATCATATACAAAGGGACAGGTGAAAAGAAATAAAAGCTAGTAATAGTAACACATTCGGAATAATACTTTAAAAAAAACCTTAGTATTCTATATGGAATATGAAACGTATATTTTCGTTATGTTTTATAAGGTAATAGTGACTTAGGATAGAGTCGCAAAAAAAAGGAAATAAACATCTGTTCCTCCGCACTAGATGATTTGTTTTACACGTTAAGAGTGAGTTTATACGAAGTATATAGTTAGGTGACGATTGTAAACAGGCTTACTGTAGGCAACGTATAAGCATACGGCAATTATTACGCGAGGCGAAATTGCTACGCGTAGCTTATCATTGTATAAGCAAGAACGCAGCATTGAAGATGTTCGGAAATACAATCCATTGCATGACGCTCTCTACTAGCCGGCGTCCGACTAAGTTTGTTGTGATAGTAGTCTAATATAATTAAAAATTCCCTATCAACACGTCGGATTCCATTTCAAATTGAAATTGAAACCAAGATGCACACTATGGCGACTACTTTTGATCCACAATATTCATTAAGGGCTACAAGCGTATTGTATGCATTTATCTGGGAGATTCAATAAACTCTCCCCTCCGGTGTGCCGGCCATGCGATATTCTGCCCTAATTGCATCAGATAAAATCACTATTCATTCATATACTCAAATTTTAATAACGCAAGTTTGAGTTGCATTAATTTGTCGGCAGACGGACATCGATAATAGGCTTTAGCTAGGGTTCCTTTTATGTCCTGGTATAACATTCCCGGTGCAATTTACAAAGGGGACCTGAACGAAGCAGCTTAGTTCGTTTGTAATTTCATACAGATACAAATTTACCCCTTATTAAGAGTCCACACGTGCGGTTTAATTGATGCAGCTGTTATTATATATGCAATATCAACAATTAAAATTTGTAAACACTAAATTTTCTGGGTTTATGCTCGTTCCATTTCAAGTAGTGTCTCGGGGAACAATTCTATTGTGAAGAACCCGAGTGAGAGCTTATATGGAACACCAAGAGTTCATTGAAACGGCAGTTGAGAAGACAAACCAGTTCTGCAAAATTACAAGATCTAAATGGGATGGAATAACAATAAAAACCCGTGCAATCCGAAATGTTTGAACAACTTGAGATCAACAAGTAACGGTCGGCTCATTTCTGCAAATGTAAATGCATCAAAAGGGCACAAAAGAAGTATTAACAAAATTTGCTTTAATAACTAGATGCGGAATTTAAAAGCTTTAACGAATCCTGTTTGGAGCGGGTGTGACCATGCAAATATTATGACGCAATAATCCAACAAATCCATAACACTGCATGTTTTCTAGAATACAGATGCCTGCTTACATTTGCCTATTAATAAAGCAGTTTTGCAAAATCATAACTTGATGCCAGTCGATAACACTTGAGAACCAGCTTAACAAATAATATTTTAATTACAATGAACCGGAAGATCATCCTACAAATACCAGGCAACAAAGTCGGTATGTTTCTATTGTGCTATATATTATTTTCTGCTATGCTATCACGTTAGGGCATCTCGCAAGATCGGCAGAGTATAACGAATATTAAAGAATCCCTAAAATATAACTACAAACTTGTTATTTTCCGCGTGTTCGAAGCAAACAATGAAACCTCCCGTTATTTATGCGCTGAAGTGATCTCTGCCCCGTCACCTTTGTTCAGTGTTTTTCTGATGCTATCACGAAAACCGTACCGGATACACGCATACAAAATATCGCAAACGAACTGAAAATGTACGTAAAATTAAAGCATGAATATCACCTGAGTTATAAATATGTAGCATATTTAATCAATTCATGTTTAGGATATTAATGTCACACGTCGGGGTCAGTTCGGTAGTGGTCCGCGAAGGGATAATGACGAAAGTAGTATAAAAAACATTATTGCATTCGTTTTAACAATCAAAATAAATATCTACGAATGGTTAAATATATTTTTTAAATTGTAACAAAGTAAAAATAATACTTGCTTGACCGGTATAATGTTCTCAACCAAGTAGATTTTCGTAGCGGAAAAATCCAACTACCGGAAATAGAATCGGTACTACTCACAGTCAAGTCACACCAAAAGTCCATTAGGAACTAACTCCTCAAATATAATTTCTAAACTTGCCAATACTTCCAAACAACCCATTACTTATCATTAAACTGTCAGACAGTATACGATTTTAAACCTTACTGGCGGCACATTCGTAACAAAGACAAACCGTTTGCGAAATATGTATCTCTCTATATTTAAGGTCGAAATTCGTGTGCATTTGGTTACACACAGTGACCAAATTTTGGAGAGCAGTGATTGATTCCTGAAAAGTGTCATATACAAAATGTACACGTACCTCTAGTTCTTCGATGACTTTTTCGAGTTGGTCCTCAGTGACTGGCGGGGCGCCGGCCCGGGCACGCTCCGCGTTCAGTAACTTGAGCCACGCGGTGTCGGTAGCGTCCAAGTCGTAACTGCAGGCGGCCTCTGCTCGCGCCGGGGTTGTACTCAGTATATGTTTCTCCGGTTGATAGTGGACGTCGCGGCTTAGATGAATGTATTTATCCTTGGACCTGTGAATTCAAAAGGTTTTTATTAATAGGATAATAAAAGTTGTTCAGTGCATGGGATTTTCGAGTTCTAAAGGTGAGCTTGCAGTTAGTTGTATTCATTTTAAGATGTATTTGATACCCAATTTCTTGTTGACCTTCCGAACAGTACTGGCATTGTGTTTATATTGCCGTCTTTGGATCAAGATTTCTCCCTCTTTAGGGTTGTCTTACAATAGAAAGTAGTCAAGCGACTTTTCAGTGTCTAAAATAGTGCTTAACCAAGGAAGGGGCATTTAATATCGAAATGTTGAAGCTTCAACTTACAATTTGAATTCCTGGAAGTTCGGTGGTTGTGGATTATCAATGATTTTGACTTTCGGCGCGGGCAGAGAGTCAGGGTTGACCGGCACCTGCACTCCTCTCTCCCAGTCCTGTTTCCATGTGTCAGTGATTATCCAATAAGAAGACGGCGTCAGTGGCTCATTGTCCGGGAGTTTCATGGCGCTGATAAGGTCCTTTCTGAAAATCACAGAAGCACACGCGATTAGATACTATTCAATAGTAGCGACTACCACTCCTGCACTCGTGTTGACAACTTAACAGGTGATAATACAGTCAATTTAGTATGCTACTATTTTTGGTGTTTACATTATTTTAAACATGTAATGATTTTTACATACTAATCTTTTCTGCCGCGTAATAACATCTCGACTCTTACCTCTACTCTTGCCTTACCCTTAGACAAATTTCTGCATAATCAGCTTTTACTAACTAAACTGGCCACAGATGATATGATGTGTGAAATATGTTGTTATAAGGAATCATTTGCAATTTGTATCACAGCTTTACGCACTCTGCTCAAACTTTTTTCTACTAAACCCCAAATGATATTTTATAAACAATTTTCAATGACATAATTTTATCTTTTACAGCTATTAAAATGTTAGATTCCATATTATTGAACACTCGCTTATATTAATGCAAAGACGTATAAATAGATGTGAAGTATTAGGGCGGGCTTAAGTTAGTATTGTGTATTACAAAACAGAAAAGATTACCATGTTTGAGATTGCGATGCTACGAACAATGTGCCATGTTTGCCCCTTACATCTCGTCTTATCATAACAAATACACTATGTAATACATACATTTTAATAAATGGATTACAATAAAATTAAGCTCAGTTCAATTTGATGTCCTTAGTACTTTTGTAAAGGCGGGTCAGTAATTCACTAAAAATATTTATCTTCGATTTATAATATGCAAAGAAGAAGTTTCTACGATTTTTAATGCGTATTACAAATACGTATAATATTTTCAATGTACAAGTGTATAAATATAAAATAATTTATTGATTTTTTTACTATAAGATGTTTAGAAAATTACATGTACCATTACATTTTGGTTTAACACAGTTATTCAGATAACTTTCACAAATTGCATTGTTTAAATTGATATTTTATTTTATTTACAGTTTCATCGCAAGCTGGTACACTTATTCCGCAGAGCTAAGGTAAGATGCATGTATATTTACGATATTACAAAATATGCGAACACATTGTTCTATAAAATCGCATTAATACATTATTTCGCAAGCATAGAAAAGAAATTTAGCATCAAAGGGGTGTGCCTTTTAAAAACTCATTATAACATGAAAATATTATGATTTCTAGCATACATATTAACATCTTATGATACCTATTTTAAGTTGCAACCGGATGATAATCAAATAATTAAAAGATTAGGGTTTGTGTACCTCTTAAATTATAATTGTAAATGTTTAATCATTTTAACATTTGATCTATAGTAATAATTAATTAATAATTTTATTCATAAACACCTTGTATTTCAAAAGAAAATAAATGCATTTGTTTATTAGGTTATTGCAAATGAAAGTGAGAAATTCTTAGTTTACCGTACTTCATTGCTAAGTTTGAGAAAATTGATATTTATTCATTATCATGTTGGTATAAATTTCTCTAGTAAATCAGTAAAATACGATAGCCAATAGACATACAAAAGACATAAGTTTTTAAAAGATCAGGATCACACAAGATGAGGTTACAACGTTGCTATCCAAAATCAACTTCCTTATTAAATCCAATACCAAAAATTTTTGTAATAGTAAAAAAACCATGTTAATATGTCTAATTATAGTTAATCAGTAAGAAATTCCAGACTACTTAGTTAATCTTTAGTCGTTAAAATGATTAAAGGTTAATTTATATGTACAATGTCTTCTAAGTTGGATACAGAATGTAATATCAAATTTTGACATTCTGTCGTACAATGATTTCATAATAATCCTTTGATTTACCAAAAGGATTGAATCCGTGACGGATCTAACATATTTATGGTATAAGATTGTGGTTCAGCTTTCACAGTAACATCAATGCTGATAATTCACCGCTGCACTTCACAATCATTCATTGATTGTAAATATAATGGTGTCTGTATGATTACCTTAAGCTTTCCAAGATATTTATAACCCAGAAGGGGAACAGCAAGTCGGGAAGCTTAACACTTTTGTTTTTTTACATTAATTTCAAATTCTTAAAGTTAGAGGTGATTTTTACACTATATCTTGTGTCACAATTTCATAAATATACTTATTTTATTATTATAATGATTCTATGTGCATAATCAATCGAAAAACATGAACATTCGCCAGATTAGCTAAGTAATTAACATAAGAAATCTGTTTTTCTTTTTTTCATTGGCTTTGGACAATCAATGATTGCTTTCTCATGTAAATGTTTCAAAATTGCATATTTGGACAAAAATGTATTGTTCTTTGTATTACGACGGCTTGTTTATATAGGAAATACACTTCTTTAGCTTGTTTAGGCATATTTTGTCAATAGCCATTTAAATTATTAACATGCAAGCTTCTGGAAGTCAAAGATGGACTTAAATTGTATCAGCAATACAAAATGTTTGAAGATCAGCAATCAAAAAGTGGTATTACCTTTAAGAAACATTAAAAAATAGTTTATTTTTCTTTCAGAACAGTCAGGTGAAATACGGACAAATTGGTATACCTGGAAGTACATAATTCCCTTAGAAACTGGTAACAATTTATAATATGTCACTCTTCAATCATTTAAGTTATTTGTTTGTAACTTTACATAATTCATGTAAATATTTATTGCAATCCAGGGTTATATGTCAAATATGTAGCTTATAGCACTTATTACACACAGTTTTGTTCTATAGCTACTGATTTTTTAAAGAATACGTTCACAAACCAGTCGTTTGACAGTCGACAGTGTAGTCTCAATCAAAATATCACAGAAACAATCAGGCTTACAAAATACTAAAAGTGTTGATGATATGGTTACAAATTGACAGGCAGAGAAGAATTATATTTAGACATTTAATTTTATATATCAAATAATGTTCATCAAATTTTGTTGCTGTCCATAAATTCATGTTTTGGTCCTTTAAATGATCCTCCTTTACAATTTTTATATCTGAGCCATTCTTTAACTATCAAAACATAAAGCTCACTTCACAAAAGCATTTCACAAAAGTATGTGAGGTGAAGAAGCCGCGAGAACGCAACCCAAACGTCGTTTTACCTGAAGACGAGGGAACGTTCGAGTGAAATAGCACTTACTGCAACATCAATGTGTTAAAAAAAGTATCTTAATCTAGAATGAGTCTGTGTCATAACAATGTTTCATTCCAATACTAGTGTACACTCCAAACACTTGTTACATTAACACCTGAGTTCTTGAACACTGCTTAGCATAAAAGTTGCCTTTCAAACATCATGTTTTGCACTGTGATTAGTTGTTATGTGGTTTAGTCTTTAGTTGTTGTCAACCAATAACAATTGTTCATAACACAGCTTTCCAAAACCGATGGGCACATAATGTGGTGCTCTAGCGGTTGTAAACTTAAATAAGACTATATATGATAAATAAGTTATAAGACCTATACTAAGTATGGCTACAATTGTTCTTTCACTATTATTACACAATGATTACAAGTTCACATGCACACACTTTTTCCCTTTCAGAGGTACCCAGTAAGGCTGAGACAATACAAGGGACCTGCAACGGTTTGTACTGCTAATATATTCATCCCTCAATAGTTTATTTGATGGTACATAGTGACATAAATAACAGTATTTACAGATTGGTTCAATTTGAACATCAAAACCTTGGGTCAAGAACCTTTGGCACTGTGCTTTCTTATTATTTGAAATAATTATTATCTGTTCTTATGCAGTCTCCCACCAAAATTGTTTAGATAAATAAGATATCTAATATTGTTATTGGTTATTATAATAAAATATAGGTTATTTATAATAGTTATTTTTGCATGTTCTTTTCCAGTTTGGAGAGTTCTGCCTGTTTTCAAGTGACATCCTGCTACAACAGCAACATGGACATAAATTTGACACACACCGATTTATTTATATGTGTTTATTTAGTGGTATGGCTGCTCTCATTCTTCACCCAAGGCCTTGTATACTGGATAGTAATCCATATAGCCTGCATCATCATATGCTTATCTTTCCTCCTTAATATACCTTAATAACTGTATCATCAGATGATACAACTATCAGTTTTAATACAAGTAATTTTCTAGTGCCTTAAAACTAAATTTATAAATAGTAACATAGATTTGATTAAGAAATAGTCATGATATAGTTAACTTAGCTTAAATATGTAGTAGATCTTATAAAGATTTATGAAACATCTTCGCAAAGTGGCTATGGTAACAGGTTGTTGGCTGTATAAACACTTATTTGTCTTAGTATTGTTTGGTTGAAATAATAAATATGGATAATATTTAGTTTGAGTTTGTTTAAAGGCACATCCCTATCATGAATATACTTAGCAATAAAACAATATTATGTAAATAAAAAGGTTAATAAAATAAATAGTAAATAAGATAAATAATACATTCGCTTGTAGTTCTAGGCTGCATTAACATTTTATTCCTGATAATGGCAGGTGTATTAGTTTGTAAATTACAAATTTTAACATTATTCCAAATTCCTTCATCATCATTGTAATTCTCAGTTAACTTAGAAAAAATAACAAAACACTAAGCATACTAAGATACTTTCTTGCTGTATTTGTCAAAGATTTGCATCATAGGAACAAATCTGAGAAGTTTGCTAGCTAATATAAAAAATAATACATCGCAGAGCAGTTTAGCAGAATGGATTCCTCAAATTAAGGTAGGACCTTCAACATTTACATCTGACCAGATAAGGGTGTGACATGTTCCTTCAATTTAACTGTTATTCATTTGTTTTGTTAGGCAATGATTTCTTACTATTGCACTGGATTGAAAGCTCAGCAAATGGGCATCTGTATGAATTGTCTTAGTGTTGGAAACAGCAGAATGTATTCGCAGTGGTATTTAAGTTGCATAGTTTATAAAACAAAAAAATATTGCCAAAGGAATTTATGGAAAATGTTATTTACATTTACAAGGTGTGTGTTTGACAAAATTAGGAAGACTATTGATCAAAGTTATTTAAGTTATTATAATAATCTTAGCCAGCAGACAATTTGCTATTCATTACATTACTAAGACAGTTTGAGTAATTGTTACATTATCAATAATAACTTATAATAATAGTATGTAACACAAATCGCAAATGCTTATAACACATATTCTGAGGCATCGGCACAATAAATTACCACTAACTTATCTAACAGTGTCTCAGTTAATACTAAATGGAATTGCAGATGGAACGCTTAGTATAGTTAAAGGCCTATGTTTAATATAATCACTTTTTGAGTAGAACCTATTAGGTCTTAACCAATTATAATGATTGCATTGAATCCAAACAGAGCACACAAACCTGAATAGTTCTGCGGGTGCCTCTGAGGCACTCCTGTTATATATTGATGACATCTTGAGGTCACTGACAGGGCGGAGCTGCCAGAGAGCATCCTCGGGCTCCGCTCTGCGGCGCTTGGATGCGCCGGCTTCGTCACCGCGCATCCCAGTCGCCCTCTTTGTGCCTCTCAACGACATCTTGATAAGTTGTCCGCAACCTACATGTTCACGATCCCTCTACTGCTTTACACTTGGAACGTGGCAACAACATTGTGTAGAATGTCACATCATTCATTACATGGCACTTGAGTATGCGTTCTGTAAACCTGGAAACACCAAATTTGTTTATTTAGTACTCAACTATAACAGGCATGTATTTTTTTCTTACAATATAACATGTTTTGTACTTTTAATTAATTACAAGATCAACCCCCTATACTGGCTAACACTAGATATCAGCGACTTTTGACAGTTCACAAACAATGAACCCAGTCATTCCAACAACAAAACAATGTTGACTAGCAAGTCCATATACTTGTAATTTGTCATTTTACAGTACTTATGCAGGCTAGTGCAAGGAATAGTTTGGACAATAAGCATTTTGACGTACGGAAAATTGACAATTCAATGCTCGACAAGGTATCCGTACGGGTGCTGTAACATCGTCCCCAACATAGTACCTACCTCGAATCCTCAATGTGATCCGAAATGTTACATATTTTCATGTATATCAATGATTATGAATAACAATTCTGTTTGACGTTTCACTTTATTGCACGAGTAAAATGTATGGCGGGCCAGTGCACGGGCCTGCCGAGACTGTAAATAGCGGCGGGCCACTCGCACAGCTGAGAGCCAAATGCAACACGCACGCACTATCGATAAACAAAATGCACTCACTACGCATCACCAACATTCTAATTATTTCATTCTATATTAATTAACCGTAAATATTTATCTCACGAAAAGTCTCCATTGTAGGCTACATAACAAAGTTGACAACATAGATAGCAGCACTGTTTTGTTGCCAGATTGACGTGAGTCCTACGCATCATTTTCTCCCTCATTTCACTATGAGTATATATCTGGTATACAATAGTTAGATAGTATATCTATTTGTAATAATGTTCTATGTCGAAATACCTCATAATTCACATACATTTTCTGTAACAGACATTTGGCGCCATTGATCCAAAAACCACTTGGTCACGTGACTATGTACGAATCACCAACGCAAGCCAAGTAAAATGGCCAAAACGCACATCGAGTTCATCTAATGTCATTGGTTTTGAAAGTAACTTGCCGCATAACATATTATACATGGAGACAAGATTTTTAATTTGTCAATGTCGAGAATAAACCAAACACGAACACATATTCAATAAACATTGGATTTGTCAGCAAGTAGCACAAATTACTAGAATAAATTACAACATGAACATAGAGCGAGAGATATCAATAAGAAGTTACAGAAATTAGGCACCAGTTGGCGCTCGCGTAATAAAGTCATAATGTTGCCATATTAAAAATAAATGCTCTGAGAACTAAATACACTTTCTCTATTCAGAAAAATAATCGATAATAAAGAAAATGATACCATTGCGACTTTTATATTACTCATGATTTTATAATTTTCTGAATATATTTATATTACTTTCTATAAAATCGGGATATTATTTTACATTATGTTGATTTTTGCGGTTATTTTCTGTTTTTTACTTTTATTCAAAGACAACTTTAACAAATGTTTTATATTAGTTAGGATATTAATTTTACTTTTTTTTTTTATTTATTCGGTTTGATGTATTTATTTTTGTTTTATTACAGTTTTTTGATAGGTAGCCAAATCTATACCAGGGTGGTGCAGTGATTTTACTAAGTTTCTGTGAATTAATTTAGTTTAAGAATCAATCATGATAAAATAAAATAAAAATTATTATTTTTGTTGTTTTAGGCGTCAAAAAATATTTTTTTGAACTTAGAAAATAGTCTCTTGAATGGTATTTATAAGGCTAGTGTAACCCGGATGATATTCTCACTTATGCTAGTTATTAACCTAATTTTGTTTTTGCGTCGAAATCAATATTACTGCTATTCATGCTTTACAAATAAGTTTTGGCGCGAATACTAAAAAAGCTGTAGTCTTATTTTTTTTATGGAATCTAGGTAAAACATACCTACTTATTTTCAAGAACCTGCTTACTCCCTACATATCTGTTGGTTACTCTGCTATTAATTATTCATAATATTTAAAATCAGCCGGCACAAAGAAAATCGTTTTTCTTAACACTGTTACTTCAGTAACGAACGTAAAACTTAATTTATTTCAAATTGTGTTAGGATAACTTTCTGTATGTAATAACATTGATTGTCTTATGTAGGACCATTGCACGTTATGAGCTGGTTTCAGGAAAATTAGACTAATGAATACCTACGTATTTATAGTTAAAATACCCAATATAAGAACTGTAAACATCTTTAGACCTTTACCTGACACTTAATGTTTTTTTATGAGAAGACTAGCGACATGTTATTGGGTCTCACGATTGGATTAAATAGCTTCTTGACTTCTGTTTTTATTATTATCAAATATTAAAACAGCAAAGTTCATCCACCGGCGCCGCGGTGTTCACATAGGACCTGCACTACAGCTATAGTTACTAAGAGGGGGAGCTTCAACGTGGGATTTTTAATCGTTGCGCGTAGATTTAAATTCACTTGCACTGTAATGTAATCAGAATAATATAACATGACTTTGACAGTAAAACTGTTATTGTTATAATCAATAATACACTATTAACTAGTTTTCTAATCACTTTTTGAACCTTTAGATAAATTTCAGTTCAATATAATCGGAAATTTCTTTTGGCTGTTCTTGTTCAAAATTTATTTTGTTGGTGAGTAGTTAAATTGCAAAATAACCTTTAATGAACGAATATTTAAGCGCACGAAATGCAAATGACAACTTTTTTATTCAAATACCTGAGGTGATTGTTTTTTTTAATACCGTACCTTTCGTGTAATAACTGTCCGTTTCTGTAACGAAGGCGGTTATTTCCTTTCCGGTTGGTGAAATAATTTAGTATGGCTATGATGTAATAAGTGTAATAGGTATGTATGGTATAGAAACATTATTGCATACCCATCTAAATTCATCCGCGACAAGCGCGGTTCAACGTAGAAAGGTCATTCCACAAGTCCATCCATTTGTCATGCAGAGTCTGAATATCGGTTTGTAGACCTCAAGGAAGCAATCAATCAACTCATCCATCCGCAATTCGCGGACTGGAGTAGCTTAAAAAGAAATGATACTATGCTATGGTATTGATAAAGTTTTATTTATTTAATTACAGTGTTTTTGTTAACAATTTATGTATTAAAATTTAAACAATTAACTCTAAACATACAAAACTATCTACTTCTAAATTAAATAGTTTGATTTGAAATGTTTTTGGCCTACTAATAAAAATGTATCAACATTTTCTGAGATATATATGTAGATATTGAAAATGTTATTCAAGTAATTGCATGTTACATTGTTTTACATTTGAATGCATATCAACCAAAAACACGAATATTTCAAAAGTAGGTCAAGACTTTATTGAACTCAGATAAAACATGACGTGTTTTAGCTTCATATCACAATTGCGATTTTTAGAGAATATAAATATATTTGAAATATTTGACTCAGGTGCACTTTGAATAATAACCATTTTTTACTTTTATTTAATACAAGTATGCTTCTTCAATAAAAGTTCTTTTTTGGTTTGGGCCACATAAAGTATAGTAACATTATATTTATACATTTTTGATTAGTAAGGAGGTAGGTACCGATTTTAATGATTTCAGCTTTTATAAAGCCGCTGATAAATAGATTAGATAGTAACAGTATGTAAAAGCATTAAACTAAACATGATTGTTACATCACATATTTACTAGGTACATGTTTATTTCTAAATCTTAAAGATACCCTTTCCGGTTGTAGAATGTTAATTTACAAAATAATGTTTAAATAGAGAAATGATCTTCGTTGTACGACAAACATAAAAAAAATAAAAGATTACATATTTTTTTATTTAATAATGGCTACTTTCGAACGCAATGAATATAATTGTTAACGCCCCACCGAAAGGTTGTATGTATAATATAATGTATTATATGGCGATAGTATATCTAACAAGCCGGCTCTTAAACATTACGAACAGTTACTTTCATTTTATAAAATAATTGTTCACGACGAATCCGGTTCACCGCGACTCGCGAGTCTGACTCACACGCGCGATGCCGACACACTTTGCTCGATCACTAAACGCAACGCCATCTATCGTCATAACGCAAACACTAAAATAGTATTAAACCGTTTTAGTTTGCATTTTACTTTGCGTTTATTATTCGTTCCCTTTTTATATATTTTATTAGTTCTATGCAATTGAATACATACATACATGCTATATTAACTAACACAGTTGATAATATGTCTAGTAGGTATAGGAAGTTGTTATTTATAATTTTTGGATAATACTCTAAAACACCACGTTGAAATAATGTATTTGTGACATTCAGGTTTGGTACTTTGTAGCTAATGGCACTAATTCTTTAATTTTTGTTGGTTTACGATTACAAAAAGCCGGCTAGCTATGTTAATGTTTTGTAATTGCAATAATTAACGATGCGATAAATAAATTTGATTAATAAGTTTTCCATTTGAAAGCGATTAATATTGAACTAGAAATAAATTTAGGTAAATATTAAAATTTTACTGTACGAAAAAATCACGTTAAGCCTGCGTAGATAATTCAATAAAGAATATAGCGAGTACAAGTTAATTAAAAAAAATAGAAATAGAGAAAGAAGAAATGCAAATAGAGATCAATAGATATAAATAAACGAATGGATGCAAAATAATAACTTACAGACACAATATTAGCACACAAGCTTTGCAGCAGAGTGATAAATTGGCGAGTTCATTGGCTTGATAGAAAGATTATCCCCGTCGGGGCGTTATTATATAATTGAGACCTCGAGGCACCCTATAAATATACCACAAGTACGCAATATGCATAATGTACTTCTGCATACGATTTTTTAAAGACATTTTTGTATTTTGTAATGGGCAATTAGTAAACGCGAAAATGTAATTCTAATAGGAATCCGTTTGTAGTAAATCGCGGCCTGATGGGACTTTTGACATAGAGTTATAGGAATAAAAGTAAATATTAAAGGGGGCTTTTCTTTAATTTTATAACAGTAAGAAGAATTTTTGGGTAGATTGACGAGGCCTTTTATATAAATCCGCGATTAGATTGAAGTAAAATTTGTCTCCATAGATACATAGAATAGAGTACGTGTTGATAAAATCGCCGCTGAAATTTTGCAACACCTTTGTATTTTCAAATTTGGTTGCCATTTTTAAAAGGGGTGTAAGGCCTCAGGATCTCAAAACTTGACTTACACTCAGAATTTTATAGCAGGTTACTTAGACCCGGTTTGTTCCCGAGGATGTAAGATAATTACTCTTGTAACTCCAAGGAATCAAAGATAACTAAAAGATACGAATTGCACACATTAACAAATACATACAGCCATAAATGCACAGAAACATTAACAAATGTCATTGAAAATTATATTGGTTAGTGATTTCAATATTTATTGATAAGAAGTAGATAGTGACGCTTAAAATAAGTAAATAAATAGGCATAAAAATATAATATAGTAAGACAAATATTAATAATAATGGAATATAAATCTCTTCACTGTTCATACTTATAAAGCGACAAAGAAATACATGAAAACTGTTTTTACAAACAACGGAATATTTTTTTCAAATAAATGATCATTATCAAATTCTACCAGAACTTGTCTTAAATTTTTCTTCTGCATTTTGTTTTGCATAAATATGTTGGAAATCCTTTGGTTGCGATTAAATAAATATTTTAGCACTTTTAGGAAGCATATCATAAAGCCATATTATTATATTGACTAATTACAAAAGTTAGGTTCTCAATATTTTCCATACGTGCAGCCAACAGGTCAATATAAAAAAGTAAAATAAAAAGTAGTCACATAATTTAAATATCGAATATCTGATCGCACAGTACACTTTATGTAAGTTGAAGAGGTGATATAAATTAATAATTATTTAGGTGTGTGTAGGTACTCACGCGAGTTCGTTAGGGATCGCAGGAGTGACGGCAACCGCGTCGGCTCATGAGTGAGGACTCGGTCAGTGTCTCAACACGTCGCCCGATCCCTCATACTATCCCACATAAGTAGTATAACTACACAACACTTGGCTGGTCTACATATTTTACGCGTTGTCCATATAACCCTTGTGCTAATAATTTTACCGATTAAAAAACATTATCCCGTTGACTGCACTTAAATCGAATACAAATTTACAAACAGTGAGACCCTGTAGGTACATAAAAATGTTAACTATAAATTAATAAAGATATCATCTTAAAACTACATAACCACTAAGTACTCTTTGTTATTTTTGGTATACAATCTTATTATTACAGTATTTTATATATTCCAGAAGAGTTCACTTCGAGTTTAGACGTCACAGTTCTCACCTCACAAGTACACCAACGACTCAGATTCATTAGATTACACGAATAAGATATTATAGACTGATAGAAATCTCAGGAAACCAAATAGCTATAGAAAAATGTCGTAGAAAATGATCAATGTATGTATGTAGGGTGAGATTTCATTTTGTTCATTAATTTGTGTGACTGTGGCTTATCTTTATATTATTGAGTACTAACCCCGATAGTGTACGCTGACAACATGATATAGTAGAAGGTATTAGCTCTACATTTTCGAGTATACAGCACCATTTGTATTGGCGTCTCTCGATTACCCGAGACCCACGCTGAAAACGAAGAGCTTACAAAATAATATTATGACCAAAATTAATACAATACCTTCCATAAACTCTTTCCCCACTAGAGACATGTCATGTATATATCTGTAGTGGGAAACATTGTTTATTTTATGGATATTATAATAGCAATAATTAAAACAAGCACAGTAATTGCTAATACAGTTACCTATATACGCCTTCACATACTCAAACGGAACTTAAATGTAAGTGCGGTACATTACAACTAAGAGCAGCAACTTCGCACCCGATATAAAAAACACTACTGCAAAATATGTCTACTGTAAAATCTGACCTGCGTACATGAGAAAAAAGCCACCGGTACCAGAATGACAAAGTCGTTTCGGGCATAAAGTTGTCGGTCACAAAGTACCTTTTTAATCATTACAGAAGGTATATTGAATTTGAGAAGGCAATCGGGCCCATTTAGAAACTTACATTTAAGTATTGTTCGAGTGCTGGGCTAATACCCTTATAATGGATATATATATACCAATAATTTTACATTAAGCCTACAAAACTAAAGTTATAATATTGTTACATTTATTTGTATTCACTAACATTTAGTCCACTCCCCTTACTCTATTTATGATGTGTTAATAAAATCGTACTACGATATTATAGATACATTGTATATTTGTTACAGTAAAATATAAACTAAACAAGGTTCCTTAACAGCATTTATGTAGAGGTTTAAAAAAAACGTGATTGTAACATAACGATGTGGTCTTATCGTAAACATTACTCCTGGGCCCCGATTCTGCTATTTTACAATGGCCGATGAATGAATGACAATTGGATTAAATTTGAAATTATTCCTATTCTTTCCAGCATCATGCCAACACAATAATTAAAAATTCATTCTATAGACCTTGTGTGTACCTACACTAAATATCCAATCTTTGTGAGAGAAAACTGCTTAAGAGAACGCGAAAAGTGACGTTTTGAGCCAATTTTCATTCATTCGTTCATCGGCCATTGTAAATAGCAGAATTGGGGCCCTGTTTACAGAAATGAAGACTTTTCTTAAAGCAAACCGTATAATAATGTAATAGTGAGTTAAGAAGAAAACTATGGCTTTTTCACTCAATATTCCTCACCCTCACAATCTTAATTAGTACGAGGGAGTGTTCGACAGTATTTCATACGTGATATTATTTATAGCATAGCAATAATGTCATATATTTATAGCATAAGTCGAAGTAAACCATAAACATTGTCATGTAGTCTTGTACGACGTGTGTACTGAGACTAACTTAGACTCCTGTATCAATCAGATCCATTTATTCCTATCAGTCAGTCTGTGTTCACAGTGCAGTAACAAAACTTATAAATATATACGTTTATATATATAAGAATTCACAGAATTCACAGTTCTCTAACAATTTCAGGATAACGTCTATAGATGGCTACACTATGCCTTATTTTTTTTTAAGCAAAACCATTTTATACTATATCTCACATGTATAATATATCTGTGTTATAATAGAAACGATTTCTTTGCTCTAAAATTATTTTTTTATACAACGTACCATGATGTGAAGATGTATGTAAATTCTGTAGCAAGTATAAACGTAGAAAAGTACATTAGAAATGTATAATTAGATTTAAAGGAATGCATATAATACTGTGTTATAAGTTTAGTCTATACGACCTCAGGTGATTCTTTATTCATCTTCCTCAAAGTATCTGAATCCTCATTGAATGAATGTTGCTTTTTTATCTGTATTTGGAACTTTGTTCGAACTTCATGCGAATTATAAATAAAATGTACAATGATTACATAGATACTACTGGAGAGATACTTCCACGACCAATAACCTAGATTTTAATCTCAAATTTATAAAAAACTTAATAAATTATCAGGTAAAATCATAATTTGTACATTGTTACTCAATCACTATTTCTAAAGTAAGCTTGCATCAAACATGTTATACTCACTTTAATTCCAAAAAGGTTTTACTAATTAGAAAACCTATTTCGAATCTATTCAATTTTTAACTTTATTTTAAAGTTCTAAGGAATATTTTTTTTAGTGCGTTTAATTAGAATGTATGTCCAGGGTAGCAACATTTTACCGAATATTTTATTTCTATAATTAAAAGAAGGTAATTAAAATATATATATGTATATATTCTGATATATATATATATGTACTGAGAAGATATATATATATATATAGATATATATATATATATATATATATATATATCATATTATAATTAAGCGAGTTTACTAACTTCATATTTTCTATGAGTATACTCATGTGCGAATTTCAAATAATTTAACTTCTCTTTTTTACAGTTTACTGTTATTAAGTAAGCATAGACTCGTTTTTGTAAAATCTGGACAAATTAGAATATAATAAGAGTAATCCCTTCATTACAGCTGAATTATATGGTTGAACAATCGCAGGAGCTGGTAATTCAATTTGAAATATTTGGAAAGATATTCTGCGTTAGCTACACCATTTTTGTTTGATATAAAAAAATGATTGACGCAGCAAATGCTCTAATCTTACGAATAGAGTAAGTTTTATAATAACGCTTGCTTACTAACCGTGTTCGCACTGTTATCAGTCTGTATTGTGTAATGATTGGCATTGCAATCGGTAGGCGTCAATAGAATAAAAGTTATGCAGTGCAAATAATTTTTTTTGTTGGCAACATCGCATTAAAGTAATAAAAAAATGTATATTTTTAATACCTTTTCTGGCTACAGTTGTTTTACTACGTGCAGTTAGACGAAAAATAAGATATTTTTTCAACTGTCTACTGTATCGATTTCTTAATTTTTATTAGACTGACTTACCGATATAATTTATAGATATATTTTATATATAGAATTTGGGGTTGTCATATATTTTAATTATGTTATTGGTCATCGCTGCTTGAAAAAGCTGTTCCAATGCAATCGCAGATCGCTATCGTCATTTAGGATTAGTGGCTAAGCTGGTGTTGAATATATCCATTAACAAGAACAAGAAGTCGAAAATAGATACTTTTTTCTGTGTCATGTGCCGTGGAAATAAACGACTAGAATAGGTTGTGTTAGGGCTCTTACCCCATGCAGTATTTAATAAGCTGTTGCTACAAATAAATTCCCAGGGTATTGAGTTGTGACGTCACGTGTGCTAAGCAAGCTTGTGTGTGTAAATCTTCACCCAATTTCTAGTTATACTTACTGTTCAGTAACTGAAGCAACTCTTTGTGTTACGCGTAAGATACCACACACCCTAACTACAAAGCATTTGTTATTTTTCCGAGTCAAACAGATGATTCTAAAGAAAAAAGCTGAAGCTACTACTTGACAAATTCTTTATTTACGTATTATGTATTTATTATTGAGAAAATTTTATTTGTTATACGACATGTAGATATTATGAAAGTTTAGATTTTTCGAACAGGCAATTGAACTGCTTGGATAAATATAATTATAGATATATACTGATAGACAGGTGTAGTACTTGTGATAATATAAATATTGTGCAGTATTAGTTATAAAAATCCAAACCAAAAGTGTCTCAGTAATGTTTCTTACCTCCACAAGATCCTAATAATTTGCCTAACCTTGATTAATCAGCTAGACAGGGGAAAATTTATTGTTTATTGGGGTTTCACATATTTTTTTTCATAGATTTAATAAGTTACATTTTAACATGAAATACATCTAGACATTGATAGAAACTTCAAGTGCAGTCATCAGAATGCTAGTCCTACGAAGAGATACTCGGAAGTACTAAGTTAACAGAGATTCGATTTTAATTCAGCTATGATATCATTCAATTCTACTTCATCTATTGTTTAATGAGTAATCTAAATGTAATTCTATATTCATAAAGTCTACTATAAATTTGGCATGACAGAGTCAAAACATTCCCAAGGGTTGCAAATTTAAAATGGTATAACAAGATGGATCTGGTTGCAGAAGCGGCTTAGATGATGAAGATGGATTCCTGGTGCGCGAGCAGAAAGTCGGTGAAGTTGTTGATGGGCGCGATGGAGAGCAGCGACTGCTGGCCGTTGGGCGGCCACGCCAGGTTAGGCCCGAACACCACCGACAGGTTGTTGGTCGTCATCTTGTTCAGACAACTGCGGTCCTGTACCTGCGGAACACATACAATAATTGCTTTAGAAAAACAATAATAAATAAATACAGAATCTTTTTAGAACTGCAAATATAAACCTTCCACAGGAACTGGAAGACATATTTCAACAATTTGTAGTTGTCGAGCGGCAGGCGCTCCAAGATCAGGATCTTCACGCGGCGCGGCTTGTCGCGGGCTGACCAAGCTGCAATATTAGAATAAGGACAATTAGAAGCTTCCAGCACAAAATAAAAATGTAGGATATTACTATTTCGTAATTATAGACTTACTCTGGAATTCCATGATTTCATCATACAATTCAAAAGTGAGAAGTGGTTCTTCTAAATCCCGCAGGAAAGTTTTCAACAGGACAGCAGCATTGTGAGGGTCGTTGCGGAACCGTAGCGGCTCGCCACGGTTGCAGGCGCGCTGGAGCTCTTTGATCACGGCCATGTTTGCAGATCGACGAAAAATGCCCTCAGTCTCCAGAGCTGTAACGTAAAAATTCTCAAGTTTAGTTTACTACAAAGTTGATTTGTAAAATCGTACATCATACACATTTGAACATACCGTCAGGCTGCATCAGGAATTCAACGCATTCCCGTACAACTGGTGGGATAGCGCCAACCATGTTGACGTTATTTTCCTTGATAAAAGCTAAGGACACTCCAAACTGCTGCGTTGGCGGCGGCGAGAGCGAGTCTTTGGGCTTCTCCGCGGTGTCGACGACTGGGGAACGGCTGGCCGGGTTGGTGATCTGACGAGCGGATTCTGCAGCTTTTGGATTTTTAACCAGAAGCATCCTATCATACCTGAAATGAATTCAGCCATTTTTATCACGTAGCTATTAACTATGGCAAATATGATGAGTTTCATGATGATATATTATATGAAATGTAAAAATAGAAATTTCAACTTTACCTTATTAGTTAGAAAAGAAACCTGAAAGAAAATAAATGGAAAATGCAAAAAATAATAAGTTACATAAGGCTTTATAGGCCAATGCACCAGTAAGATGCGTGGGGTCCATTATCCTTGGCCATCCGACTACCACCCCCTTGAGTGCCAGACCCTGACGCACGTGCTCCATCATTCGCGCTACCTGCTGCACTACTAGTAGTTGGTTTAGGTTCGACCTCTACCACTCTTTTCTTTTCCTTTTTCTGAATAGCGCAAGATAAGAAGGTGCTTTTGAAGCTACTACCAAAATTTTTCTTGACAGCAGCAGTACCATTAGGTTCAGTAGCGTTACCCCACAGATCATTCCAAACTTTCTTGACTGTGTTATTCGGAGACTCGTCTTTTTTAGCATATCGGGAAAAGAATTGCTTGAATCCGCTTGCTTCACGTTTCGTTGTTAAAGCAGCATTGCCAAACTCTTCATCGCACCCCGCTTTATCTTCTTCGATTTCATCAAGACCGAGATTTTTTACAAAAGTTGTTTTTCCTCTATTAGTTTCAATAGGGTCCGCAGAAAATACTTTTTTTATATTGCCTTTTGTAGGTTCTTTTGTGATAGCGCAAGATGGAAGCCATTTATTGAATCGGCGCAACTCATGTTTCTTCTCAAACTTTTTAAGCTCCAGTTTTTCCACTGATCCTGGTTCGAAACCGTTATCAGTGTCGCTGTGGTCGAGGCTATTTTTATCAACACAGCCTTTAAAAAGCAGAACACAAGCACCTATTTCTATCTCTTCGTCGAGATCATTATTTTCAATCTCGACCTTAATGGAACCTTCCCTTTTTTGTTTTACGACACATTTTTTAAATAATTTCGCAAAAGCTTCGGTTTCATTTTCATCTTTATCTGTCACTAAGCACCTGCAGTTCCGATCATCCACCTTCTTTTTAACGACACATTTTTTGAACAAATTTCGCACAAATTGATTTTCTTCGTCTTCATCAGTTTCATTTAGATCTCTATTATCAGAAACAATAGCTTTAATTTCGCTGACTTCGATGTCTTTGTTCATACCATTCACATTATTTTCACAACCTTCGGGTATATCAGTTTTTTTTATTTCATTCGTATCACTGGACTTTCCACAGTCAGCATATGCCAAAAATACTTCATCGTCATTCAATTCGCTATTCTCTGTAGCTGCTTCGACTAATTCTTGACGATTATCAGTTTTTACGGATGTAACTTTACTAGTTTGGCCTTGGAAACCAGAGGGTAAAATTAAAGAGCCGTCAACATTCTTCCCCTCATAATTTAAAAAGGTATCCCCCGCGGGGCTACGCTTTTTGCAATTTTTAAATGAATCTTGTTTGGTCTCTACTCCTTGCGGAAGCGGTGAAAGGGATGACGAGCTGTTCTTATTTATAGAGTCACTAGTACTCGATAAATCATCTTGGACTTTGAGATTCGTGGTCGGCATGCTTGCAGAGTATGGTTTGCGATATTATATGCCTACAATGAAATTATAATTATTGTAAGTTATTATCAGATTCAAAGAAAACGAACTACTTAGAAGTGCATTTAAGATGAACACTAACAAAAATCTAAATTGACAACAATATAGCGAAAGCTATTTTGCAAAATTCCTCGTACCAGTGCAGCCTTTCGTAACTTAAATTTTCAACCTAATGAGCCGATTACCAATCGAAAGACGAACTTAAATCCTGTCATCGCAAAAAAATCGGATATGGACTATTTAACGCATACGATTGCATGGGCAACAAGATGCTGCTAGATATTGTTTTGACAAGCCCGGCCTGTCCGACATTCGGCGAAATCATTCGATGCTAGCTGAGGTGCAAATGCCCTCACTGATTCCGTTGACCTACTTCTAGATAAGCTATTACACTAGGCTACACACTTGATTAGACTGAAATCGACACCACCCTTTTCAGACACTAAACTCAATTTGATTGAAAGTAAACCATATGTATTGATTTGTATTTCTGTACTTCGTTATTATGTTATGTTCGCACAATGCAAACCTAAAGACTTAGTTATTTTTCTATTTTTTGTTTTGTCAATTATTTAATTGGTTTTGTTAAAACTATCCAAGAACACACAGTTTTTTACAACAGTCGTACGTACGACCATCCTTTATTTCTAGACCCGGGCGTTCGGGGTTCGATGCCCGCGGGAAAATCTAACACGTATAACTTTCAAAAACAAACGTTAATTTTCAAGTCCTTTTTAGTATTGCAATTATTTGTCTTAAAAGCTGTGTAATTATAAACTAGAGAAATCAAAATTGTTTTAATAAGAAAGTTATAATATAATTTAACGTTTATCCGGAATGTAATCCGAGGTTTGAAAGTTACTGGAACAAATTTTTTTTATCTAACCTGTCTGGACACAGTCTAATAGGACTCGTTAATTAATTCGAGTAGGCGCTTTTTCACTTATGTGTCTACAACTGCTACTAATTTATCAAGATTTTATTATTAATAGTATTTTATTTTAATGAATAAAATTTTCGATCTTCCTTTATCGAACAGTTTTTTTAATAACGTAATGGATATTTAAAAATAACGTTATATTGAAATGACTTTCACTATCTTTTAATTTAAATATATCCGAAATAACTTTATAATTAAGACGAACACAATGGCTCAAAACTTGCAAGTCTCTATAACGAGCGAAAAGCATCACAAAATTTAAATATATTTAGTTTTTATACTAACGAAATCTCCGAGTTTCCGAGTTTTAATATTTTTTTTATCCCGAAATTAATTTTTATCCCGTAATTGTTGAGGCATTTCGTGAGTTCACTAGCGGAAAGCGGAATGCACACATATGACTACAGCGATTATCAGAGATACACTACCGGATGCGGCGGACACGACTAGCGACTAGGACGATGGCGCGGCAAGCACTGAAGCTCGCACGTATCCCTACACTGAATAAATGCATCCTATATCCCAGTTCCTGAAAATATTATTGGGTCAACAATTAGCCGAAACGAATGTAGATCGCCGCGAGCTTCAACGTATTTATATCCATGTTAAATGATTATATTATTATTGTATGAATTATAAAAAAAATACTATTTAGGTATATTAAGGTATTGAATAATTAAAAAGTATGAGTATATAAGTTTATTGGTTATAAAAATCTGGTCTTTTGTTGATAACAAGTTTAAAAATATTTTATGTCTTAGATTTAAGTTCTGTGACATTTATATAAGGTTTTGTTCACCCGAGCACCAAAGTAATTTCTCAACAGTAACGAATTTTAAAAATAATAACTATTGAAAGGTCATCACAAAAATGTTGGGCGTTGTTAG
This sequence comes from Trichoplusia ni, assembly GCF_003590095.1. NCBI lineage: Eukaryota > Metazoa > Arthropoda > Insecta > Lepidoptera > Noctuidae > Trichoplusia > Trichoplusia ni. Next base: position 4,071,228 of record NC_039478.1, on the reverse strand, counting down.
ATGTATTTTTGCCCGTTTACATGTTGGGAATAAAGAAGTTACCGTTCATCCTTTGTGTTCAATAATTATTTGAGTTTCATGCTCCAGTCTGTAAGGGACTTTTACTAAGACGTTTCACTATCTCGTCAAATACGCAGGAAAGGTGCCTTATCATTTAGCTATTACTGTGAATCACTTTTTTATTATTAATTTAGGACGCAAAGAACACTAGAACAAAGGAGTTTCCATTACGTATGCGTAGTAATCCCAACATGACCAAAATAGACAAACGTAAGGAGTGAACGAAAACTTAAAAAGTAAGTTTAATCCGCCGGTTTGTTAATAAGGCCTCAATTGTGAATTCTGACGCGAATAAAATTCAGGGAAATAAAAACAGAGTTAAAATGTTAGTTTAGAAAGAGCGCTGAGAGCTCCTATGAGTGATTTGGCTCAACTTTTGTGTTCTTTGCATCTAGTCAGAACAGTTACATTAAAGTTTGAGTGGAAACTTGGAAATCTTAAGAAAAATTGAAAGACATCGGAGTAACGGCAAGTGTTCTCTTGGTTAAATTTTAGTATGAAATCACGAATCCGGACGCTCGACGCTCCGTCCACGCACAGCCAACATAACAGATCGCGTGTATGGTACCTCTCTAGTCAGTATATCCTAGGAGAAAATCAATTACATTTTCGAATTTAGGACTACTACAGAATCATATTATTCGGTTAACGAATACATGTAGGTATCATAGAAATGCAATATACAGCTTGCTTTGTTTGAAGCCACGATCTTAATTAATCCGGTTGACTAAATTGCTTTTAGAAATACCTGTAGTGTCTGTTACTACAATCAATTCTGTTACACGTATATATCCAGTGTCTTTTTCAGGCTAGGTTTTTGTTTAGTTTTTCTTGTGTCACAAACAATAATCCGTCAAGAAGCCAGTACTAAGACGCGAAAGAAGTAATCTGAATGACAATTAAGTACTTGCTTAATCTGCCTGAAGCTGTATCAGAAAAGTTTGCACGCATCAATAGTTGCATTCACACTTTTAATGTAATACGAGGTCGATGAACATCTGGGAGGGGAGGGGTGGGGAGTGGGTGGCGGGCGGAGGGGGGCGAGCGTCTATACCATGTTCCGGACTCTTCAAGAATTTTCGTATCAACAGGTGCAACAGCTTATAGTAAAGTACGTAGTGTCTTCTATGTTACGAAATAAATTAGCAATATTTGAATTTTTCATTTTGTTAAAGGTATGATACATTTGAATATCAAAAAACTTAGATGTGTGTATGAAATTAATTTTAATATTATATTATTATAATAATTAGCGAGCAAAATCGCACGGGCGAGCTTTACTTTATAATTAAATCTGTACCATATTACATGTCCCTACATCGTGAGTTTTACTCATTGGGGGAACGCGACGGGGACTACAATGCGCGTAGTTGCATCTCGCTTCGACAACCGCAATAGGCCTGCGTTGAGAGCTGCTAGTTAATGCGCTGTTGGGACTGATACTGCCTGTCGCATAAACCAATGAATGCCATATTCGATTTCATTTAGGCACAACTATGGTCGGACTAATGTCAAAGTAGTGGTGAGGGTGACGGGCGTCACGTGCGAGCTTCAGCGGCCGGCTTTCTGTCATGCGTCATTATGCTCCGCTTCCCACTTTGATTACCTGATTGGACTACGTATTTTGGGAAAATTACTCAACAAATTTCATCATTATTGCATCAATTAGGAATACGAGGTAGCCATGTTTGTTTTGTTTCATGGACGACGGGATATTTTGAGCAAAGCAACGTGCAGTACTTATACGTACTTATGTTGTGTTTATTTTAATGCTGTGACAAAGGAAGGGTCGGTGGGAGCGCACGAAGTTTACAGAACGCTACCACTATTTGGACAATAATTTCTGCAATGAAGGACCTCGCACAGTCTGGTGCCCACAGAGAAATTCTCTACATCATAATAAGATCAAGCAAACAATAACGTTGCGAGCTTCACAAACATATAAATTACAATTTGAATTTCGTGCAGATTTTCATGTAATATAGCTATTTAATATAACTATTACGAGGTCTTCTATCCTAAGGCTTACTATCACTCAATGCATATAATCGTCTTATTCGCTACAATATTACTTTAACCATAAGGTGTTTCAATTGCCTTTCAATCTCAAAGGAGAGGCATCCACCGATTTGCGAAATACTACAGATCTTGAATCCAATGTAAATACGTCACGAGCTTCACAAAGATATGCAATACAAATATTGTGCACAATTTTGTACAATATTACAATTTGATATAATTATGTCGCCTAACACTGTTTAAGGCCAATTAATATGCATTGCAAGGTGCTTGCTTTATTAATTACAGTACTTTTTTACGAAAATGTATTTCAATCTTATAATCCTAATACTTAGATGGACTATATTTTTTATAAAATAAAACGTTTGAGAAACACTAATCTGTTCAATAGCAAGCTCAATAAGAATGAATTCTACTCTTTGAACTATTTAAAGTAATATACAATTATAACCTGTATGGGTAGGTTAGTTAGACTTAAGTCTCTATATGTGATTCCGAGTAAAAGTGCTACGCGGTAGCTTGTAGCGGTCGGTAGGCGTAGCGCATACAGAGTTCTACGAAGGTCTACGAGAGCAAGTTATGATTAACTAAAAAAAAACATTAATGAGGATAAATAACTTTATAAAACGTATTAGTAGGTACTTGGCCTTATTTAGGTCAACAATATATCGATGAAATATTGTGTATTGTGGAAGGCAGCATAAGGGTGATATGTAACGGCGTCAGGTTTCGAAGCCTCCGTTGCATGCACGTTGTGGCCAACGACCGACAATCAAAGCTGTCAGTAACCCAACGCTGCAGCGATACATCCCAAACTCAATACCAGAATTTGAACCCACATTGACAAATTTCCTAGGCAAGAGCAGCACTAAAACGTTGTTTACGTGTTTCTACCAAAAGCCGTCCAGCATGAACACAGTTTAGTTTATTCTTTAAACAAAAACTCATTGTCGATGTAGCCTAGTGGAAGCACTAAGCTACTAAACGCGTAAACACTGCTTAACTAGATCAACACACCGAGCACACTCTAGAAGCACACGCTAATGTAGCACCTGTAAAAATAACACATGAAAACGTCGAACAGTTCTTTGTCTGCATCGTGCCAACATTTTTTCTTTTGATTTCTCCACTCAGATAAGCTAGCGAATTACTCAATTGAATTGCATGAATGGGAAGTCATTGTAGAGTCAAAACTCAAAACAATAGGCGTAGCATGTAGTGTAGAGAGGCTAGTTGAAGGACGGACTAAAACTGTCAATTCTTAAACACGATTAAAATTATGATCAAGAAAAAACATGTTTGGATGAACAAAGAGAGGCACTACGCCCAGTCGTATGATATACAAGGCTGATCAGGTTGATTATGATGAACCTTCGCAGATTATCATTGGACTATGGTTGAATTTATTTTAGTAGCAATTAAATTACAGATTAGAAAAAATATTGTCGAATTAGAAGTTTAAAATAATCAAATACATAATGACTAGATCAAAGTATCCGTCGTTCAACTAAACCTGTGAGGAACAGATCAAAGTACTCACTCTAGCACAGCGTCGGGGATGCAGAGCTTGTCCAGGTTGAGGTACTGCTTCAGCTCGTGAAGATAGTTGACGTACATCATCTTTCTGCCGAACTTGACACTGATGGCGGGCTTCAGCATCTGCCACACGATGCGGATGAAGTTGGTCGGGTGCACAAGGTACAACGCTTTTAGATTCTTTTTGTACTTCCTATCGAAAGCTTTGTAAGCGCGCCATAGCCACGACAGAGGGGGCTTGTTCTTGCTCGTCAACCCGCAGTGGAAGTAAACGACGCTGTAGTCTTGTTCCACGTATTTGTCGAGTGTGAACATTAGGTACCTACAAAGATTATTACATTGATTTTAAACTGATTAGATGGTATTCGATAATAGGCTGTTAGGCAAAGCCAAAAGAGACTGTTGCATGAAATTTGATGTGCGTTACCTAAGTAGCTTGTCAGGTTGCAGGTCCTTGCTGGGCGGCAGCCTGCAGGCCGACACCACTATGATGCGGCGGCCCACCTCGTCGTCCCCCACCACCTCGACCAGGCCCGTGCCCGTCAGCTCCTCGAACGACTCGTCTTGTGATGAGGTGATCTAAACGCAAGTGAGGGCTTAGCTTTACTGATACCAACACACAAATTATTGACAGTCTTTTAATGTTAAAATATTTGACATACACGCATTTGCCCGAATTCAATCGCGTACATTTAAGTTGAACGCTAGCATTTTCCCGATGGCAGTATTAGGTCAGTACTGACTCGCCTCGATTTGAAGTTCATAACTTCGTCAATGTAAATCTACGTTGATAGTCTTGACAGGCGTGTGCGCCACCAGCGCGGCAGCGGTGCCAGCGTTTCAAATGAAGTTAAATTCGCTGTTGTGTATAATATACTTTCTATTTAGCAATAGCAACGCCACATACACATTAAAAAAAAGTGGTAGACAACAATTCCCAGTATTTTGCAAAGAAATCCCACAAAAGCTGTAGCAATTATGATTCAGCTCTATTTAAAAAAAACCTCAAAAAACAGCTACGGAACCGCAATTTTCGGATAGATATCTACGCAATTTGGCAGTACCCCGTATTGTAAAACTACACCTCTTGTTACGTTCGTACTTTTTCGAGAATATTTTTCAAATTGCTTTTAGGAGTTCAGAAAGTCGAGACGCATGCACGTGTTTTCTAAAATATTCCAGCTTTGTTGGATTTCAGGTTGAATAATGCTAGAAAGACGAACTCCCACCGCAAAAGAAATATGCAAATGTTGTTATCGGAAACGTTCTGTAGCTATTTCGTTAATTAGTTAACAATATCGAATATAATATATCGTCGCTCTGCATCTTTTTGGTGTTTTTCAAGGAGAAGGGTCTGTGATATTTCACGTTAGCGTCGAAGATACAGACTGTTCCGTTCGAAAGTTTTCGCTGACAATGTCTGTGACTAATGAAGTAGTTCTTTAAAAGCATTAAGTTGAGAAAAATTTTATTAAAAAAAAAACACAATTAGAAGCTCAAAGATATCTTAACCACCTCCTCTTCTCCGTCTCCAGGATTTTTTAAAAGTTTGCTGTGTCGCCAGCCAGCGCCAGTAACTTAACATATAGTGTAATAACATCATGTGCGAGGTGTTGGGATATCGATCCTCGCATGGGACAAGAATTAGTGCGATCCTAAAATGTCTGTATAAAGTTTGCGAGTATTTTGACCAAAATGACTTCAAAGTTTTATCATACTTCCCGATAAATACGCTTGGTTCATATGAACTACACTTGTATGAGCGTTTTACCACTTGACCGCGTGACTTTATCCTTGGACTTGTGACCGCTAGTACTCAGGACCCCAACCACTTGACGTATAATCTAGGTGCAATAACATCCTACATCACAACGTAAATCGATTCGAAGTATAAGTTGTTAAAGGAGATCTTTGTTGACCAATATAATGCTGAATCCTCGATCGTACAAAAAATGTGAAGAAACAGATTTTGCAGAAACGTGTATGAATTATTTAATTATATCTATCTTCTTACCAATAGACAAAAAAAGGAGAAAACTTTATGCAGTCCAAATTTTTGTTTTAAGCAAACCGAGTCATTTCGTTTTTAAAGAGATTCATTTTAAGATGACATATAAACATTAAAATAAAAAACACTACGACAAATCAAAGTGGAGCTCATCATAGTTACTTTGAAACCCAATAAATATGAACATGAAGTAATAAATTCTTGTTTGTGTGAATGTTTAAGAACTAACTCTAGTATTTGTAATAGTAACGCGAACGCAGTTGTTTGAATCCGACTACATCGTCGTACAGGCACAAAACGTCATATGCCTAGGGCGTTGAACCTTCACGTTCCACGTTCAATTAATTTGGAATATAGAAGAGCAGAATCTCTCAAACTCATTCTTTCCCATTCTTTATAAATTTCTACTATGATGATTTTTTTACGATTTCAATTTCATTTAGGAATTGACGACGGTAATATAGAAAGCGAATTATATATGTATGTGGGTATTCTGACAAAACATTATATGTAAGAGATAATACCTAATCATAGTGGAAATTTACACAAAATTTTGGTAAATATGACTGCCTTCTGACATAGATTGATCATTTAGCGTAAGTCGCAAGAAAAATGAAGCGGTTCATTTATAGTCGCGCAAGAGCTTCAGTAACTGTTAATCCTTAAGTAAATGGGTCAAAATATCTATTTGCGTGTTGAAATATACGTACATACGTTATCGTGGTCCAAAATATTGTGGGGACCAATGATCAAGCATAGCTAGAATTTAAGTAAAATATGACAGTGTAGTGACACTTCAGTTGATAAGCTAAAACACTTAAGAAAAAAAATATTGAAAGAGTGCGTAAAAGCTTACGCATCTCTTACGATTATTATGGTATATGGCCACTTTTTTGATATGATTTTAAGTTAGGTTAACAAATACACGTTTTCGTTAACAGTGTAAATATATAAATTCACTTTAGATGTCTGTGAAACATATCAGGGCTCGGCAAATCTGATTTGTTAATTGACTTTGTTGCTGACTGAAGTTGTTCATAGTGTTTGTAACTATTCTTATTGCATTCATTCTTTTAATTACAGTGCGCTACGGTAACATGCACACTTCGAAATGTTGAGTAAGTTGATTATACGGGTCAGTAGCACCTGGACCCAGTCCACGGAACCATTTAGTTGAGTATTATTATTTTTAACTAGCTTTTCGCCCGCGGCTTCGCCCGCGTCGAGGTCGGTTATATCGCGTTTCCAAGAGAACTCTTCAAAAGTCCGGGATAAAAACTATCCTATGTTCTTTCTCAAGGTCAACTCTATCTCTGTACCAAATTTCATCAAAATCAGTTCAGTAGTTTAGACGTGAAAGCGTAACAGACAGACAGACACATAGAGTTACTTTCGCATTTATAATATTATTTTTAATTCAATGCATATTTAGTTAGGTCAGAGATGTTCACGTGTTTACATAGCTACCATTGTCAGAGCTTTTAAGAGACGTAACGTTATTCAGGTCAAAGTAGCAAATGTATGATACTTTGTTTGTGAATATTTCCTACAATTGTCTTAAGAAAATAACTGAGTCAGGTGTGTATTTTAATGGTAGCATAATTTGTGTAGTAGTATCAGTACCGCTTATTTGAAGAAGCCTAGAGGTTTCAAGCGCTCTTGTTCTCCTTTCATAAGCCCATAGAATGCCGACTACCGACTGCCAAGTAAATGTTTACGTACTAATGAATATAAACACGTGCGTAATATTTTAAGAGAACTCAATCATATTATAGTAGGGTATTAGGAATACTGAAAGAGGTTGGTAATTAGCTTGCTGCTTCAGTGTGGCAGGATACTTTGAGAGCTATGAGGTCTCACATAGCGAGTCCGTGGCGCGGTCAACCATAAGGTAATGTGTTAAAGCGTTGTGGAATTCCTGAGATTAGCGCGTTCGATTAAACAAACGAACAAACTCTTTATCACGTTAATATTGGTCATGATTAGTTTTTAACTTATATTTATCGACAACTAACTATTTAATCCATTTGTTAAACGCCTGACAGATCCTGTCCCATGTTCATGAACACGCGCAACAGCTAGTAATAGACATTATTATGATATGCGCGCAGCGTTATACTTATTTCTTTAAAATTTTAAAATTATGTGGAAAAATGATTTATACTTTTCATAACATAATATCAATTACTAAAACTAGACTGAGTAATTAAGCAATAAAAGAAATACTTAAAAATCACAAGGCTGTATTTAGTCCATTCCGCTACACCACGTCTATTTATAGCCGTTGTTAAATAAAGCAGTACATATTAAACAATTAAACGAAATTTGTCTTTCGTCATTTAGTTAATTATTCTACTTGTCAGCCTTTTCACTTGATACTTAAGAAGTTTCTTAAACATGTGTAATTAACCATTTTATAACGGCAGTCATCTTTAACTGATATTCATGAAACATAGCTAAAAGCACCTTCGGCCAATAACCCATTAAAGAATCAAAAACAAAATGCCTTTATCCGCTCCTGAATAACAATGGTGCCGACGTCCACATGCACGTCACGGCAAACTTATAACACCCCGCCATTTGGGTTTCGGCTTAATAAATGCACTCACACATCCAAACAATGTAACGCGAACAAAATCAAACTAAAGCCTTTAGAAGCGAGTATGAATAATAATCTGTGTATTCGTGTAACAGCATGATGGTGTACGCAAATAGGAGCACTGAACTTGGTCTAGCTATAGATGTTCGCAACATCAGTCCAAAATCCAAAATGTTATTTACGCAAGCAACGCTGAGTGAAAATAGACACAATAACTAATGAACTATCAGCCGCCCGGTGCGATCCGGTCGATACGCCGCTGAAGGCAATTGGATGGGTATTTCGGTCATAAATTCGGTAACAATTCCTTCGCTACAAAAGGCATTTTCATAACTCCATACGTACATCTGAAACTTCGCGTTCGTGCGACAGCTATTTTTGTCTACTTAAGGCTAACGACTATGATCAACTGGTGAAATTAAATGCTTCGTATTGATGTTGAGTTGATCAAAATGTAAGTTAAATGTTTAGGGGGTCGATTTATTTTTTTATTGTCTATAATGGACCAATTCTTGCAATTTACAATTCTTTAAATGACTGATTCTATAAAAGACCGACTTTTTTTTGTTAAATACATATCGAACATCTAGAAATAAGAGGGTTACCTCTGCATAGACTTCGGGTGCGGACGCCAACTCCTCCTCAAAGTTTTCTTCGATGGTGCCGTCGCTGGCGGAACGTTCTAGAAGATCATCAGGTATGTCCAGCAACTCTGGAGGCAGCGGCGCTGTGGACAAAACTACAATCATTCACTAATAATACTGTCTTTTGTTATGGACTATACCGGTATGAGATGATGGCCGCACCATTATGAGCAAACAGCATAATTATGTATATGGTATTATATAAAAAGCATATTGTTTTATGCTGATTTCTTAGCTGTGAACGTGAAACAGACAAAGTAACGTAGATATTTTTGATATTAGTATGGTTATTTTTAAAGCTATAAATTTATAGCAGATAGCCGAATGTTTGAGATCACCACGCCAAATCACTGATCGCGACGTATTGCTGATTCGGTCCTCGCTTAGGACAATCCTTTTATGTGATCAACGAATATTTGTGAACACACACAAGAATTAAACTCTATAGTACGGATGTTGATTAAAAAATGTGCACACGTAACAAAAAACACACAAAAAAGTGATATTAGTCAAATGTCATTAGAATATTGATCAAAGTCTCTCATTAAGTCATTTACTAATGAGACTTGAGGCGTTCTTTATTTATAGGCGGCAGATAAAACGGAACATGCAAAACGGTCTCAAGTTTCTATCACTTTCCTTGTTAAAGTGACTGAGACAGCATGTGATTTAACAGTGACTTAAACTGACTAACGTTCTAGTGTTGCTGAATGAGCTAAATGTAGAATTAGGTCACTTGTCACAGACAGTCCGTGAACAACTTTTATTAGTCGCCTTCAGAATAGTTACAAAATTATACGATTTACATGATTCATTTACTTTCTTCAATCTTGTTTTGAATTAATAATAATTTGAATCAAGACTACGGGGTATGAGAAGGTATGTTAAGATTTCGCTAATTTCTACGGCACTCGAAACTATTTTTTTTCTCTTTTTTTTGTTGGTATTTTTTGTTCACCATAACGGAAAGCTATGATCCCGTTTTTAATATATCCAACCAGCCAATTACCACATCTAGACCAGCGACAGTTCTACAATAACGCTCATTAATTCCATAAATAACGCTCAGGTTAATGGAAATTTAGTTTTGTTTCGATTATATACGTGAGGGTACTCTGTCATCTCCATACAAATTAACGTTTTCTATCAACGCTAGCTATTGTCGGAGGGGTTCGTAAATTCTCGTGCCACGGTGTACGTAATTCAACTCGTCCGAAATGGCTAGAGCCATCCTCGTCATATTTTGAGGGCATATTTGCCTGAGAGGAGAAACACGTTTATTTTTTACATATATCATTATACGCAGCAATATAGCACGTATGTATATCATTGATGTTTTAATTAGCATTAATTTGGTAGGAATAGCATTGTATTATGGGGCGCCTATCAGATTGCATCAATAGACTAATAGGCTAGTGTTGAATAGTGTTAGTCCGACTGCTGCCGTATTATGTGCACTACGGTATTCCCCGAATACGTGTAGACACAATCCCGATTATCCTTGCAAGGGGTTGGGAGATGCATAATTGTATAGATAACGTACACGACTATACAGTCAGCGATGGCCCTTTGTAATAAGATTCCGCAGTTACGCACATCGACCCTAACTTGCGCACTGATCCAATTCTATATACATATGTAGGTCTTGTCTCAAACTAAATACAGAGTGGAGGGGACATGCAATCGTTAACTTGGCGAAACTACTTATATTTATGGACTAACTATTATTAAATAAATCATTTGCATCGAGGGTCTTAACGCCTTGCAACATGTACCTACAGTATCGTTATGACATGATGGAAACTTAGACCAGGGCAGAAGCCTTGAAAAATAATAAAGAGTGAAAAAATAATAATAGTAGGATGAAACCCATTCGAAAAGGAGGGAAATATTATAAAAAAGGGGACAAGTGCGAGTTGAACTCGCGTGAAGAGGGTTCCGTACGATGTTACCTATCATGTTTTTGGAGTTAAAAAATATGTTCTCCCACACATTCCACCTGCAAATGTAAGTTGGTACGCACAATATTGAGTGATTTACCATGTTATTTTAATATCATGGACTTCTTATAGGTTTTCCTATAATCTATAAGGAGAAAACTAATTTCTGTATTTTTTTCAAAATTTTAGGTTCAGTAGTTTCGGAGATAAGGGGGGGGGGGTCAATTTTCGTCTATTTTCTTGAATAACTTGGAAACTATTTATTTTAAAATTACAAAGAAATACATTTAAGATCTTCTCAACAAGACCTTTCATTTGATATGCCACACGATGCAGTTTTCAGGTTTTTTTTTAATTTTCCCCTTCCCCCCCAAAAATGACCCCCATATACAGATTTCATCTGCTCACGCCACACCTCTGTGTTTGGGTCACAGGAATTGATATGTGTACCAAATTTCAACTTAATCAGTCTAATAGATTCGGAGATAATTAAGTGTAAGCGACGGACGGACAGACACACGAGTGATCCTATAAGGGTTCCGTTTTTGTATTCAGACGTACGGAACCCTAAAAATGAAAGGAAAAATAATTTACGGGCGATCTGAGGTCGAGAGGGGATGGGGGTGAGTTTTTAAGGGTAAAAAACGGTTTTTCTCGATTTCCGGCAAAACTAAAAGTCGTATCGAAAAAAGGCAAATGGCAAAGTTGTAGGTACTAAAAAGATCTTTAACTTTTGTATTTACAATTTTTTCACATAACCTCAAAATTTATGTAAAAAATCCAAAAACTAATCGTTTGGCTTTTTATTTTTATCTTTTACTAAAATTGTTTTTTTTTTTTAACGAAATTCGGTGAAAACTTACCTATTTATGTCCCAAATACGCTGTAATTTATTTGATTAAAAATATTTATTTTTTCACCTCATTTTGAATTAATATCAAAAAACACCCTAAATTTCAATCGAAAATTCACCCGTCAAAATATCAGCTTTTTTCAAAAAGTTGGTATGGTTTCTGTTATTATGTTATATTAGGTTTCTGTTATTATTATAGATAATTTCATCTAAAAATGTGATTGCTGCAATTCGTTTCAATTAAAAAGTCGATTTATTTAATGCTAATTACATTTATGTCATAGAAAATCTCATTATACATAAATATAAATGAAAATTTCGTTATTAAATGTAGATTTGCTTTATGCTTTATTCTGATTACGTTATTCATTACAATATTTTTAAACAAGCATTCTATTTTTTAAAGAAAATTTTACGATTTTTATGTTTGAGTTGATTGATACAGGTAAAAATAAAGTTAGTATTTACCTTCTTATGCAGATTCGAAAAGTTTTTATTGTTTTTTTTTTAAGTAAACTTGTCACAATTATCTTCAAGAAACTCAGCGTGCACGTGTATTTATTTAAAGATTTACTGTAGTAACATATACACGGTGATTTTTTAGTCGTCTTACAAAAGCAGCCCAGTTCATGTATCCGACGTAAAATACCCCATAGGCGCGATTTTTTTTTAACATCAACCAAGATAAGTACGAAGAAAAATTAAACAAGAGAAATCTGAAATATACTCTTAAAAATTATAAAAACGCCGCCGCCCGCGCCCCTCACCATTGTTACAAGGCTCGGACCGCGCTCGCAACAGAGCTGTGTTTCTAAAAACCTACGAATTGCATCATAATATTGAATAAAAATTGCATTTTAAATTTATTCAAATGTTATAAATATCATTTTTTTTATCATGAACGTGTTCTAGTCATTGGATACATGAACTGGGCTGCTTTTGTAAGCCACTTAAAAATCAAGGTGTATATTTTTTTCACCATCGGAAAGTAGAGATTTCAACAAACAGAAACCATACCAACTTTTTGAAAAATGCTGATATTTTGACGAGTGAATTTTTGATTGAAAATTAGGGTGTTTTTTTATATTAATTCAAAATAAGGTAAAAAAATAAATATTTATAATCAGATAAATAACAGCGTATTTGGAACATATATAGGTAAATTTTCACCAAATTTCGTTAAAAAAAAACAATTTTTGTAAAAGATAAAAATAAAAAACCAAAACCTTGGTTTTTGGATTTTTCACATACATTTTGAGGTTATGCGAAAAAAGTGTAAATACAAAAGTTTTAGATCTTTTTATTACCTACAACTTTGCCATTTGACTTTTTTCGATACGACTTTTAGTTTTGCCGGAAATCGAGAAAATCCGTTTTTTACCCTTAAAAACTCACCCTCATCCCCTTCCCGATCTCAGATCGCCCGTAAATTATTTTTCTTTCATTTTTTAATATTCTCCTCCTTTTCTAATGGGTTTTATTCGACTATATTTTTTTTGGTTTTAAAAATTATCGAGCCTGGTCTAACTCGACGCGGACACGTTTTTTTTTCTAAAGTATAATATTTCGCGTAAGCGAAAGTCATGTAGGTGTAGTAGTGTAAGAAGTGGCGATTATGAAGAATCTTTTCCCTTAAAAATCTCTCAATTGTAAATGGCTAATGCTTAATAATGGACTATCGATCCTGTACTGACAATCCTCCCCTCCCCCGAACTTGTGTTGCATGTGTACGGGTTTCGTTTCGTTTTCGTTTGTATCTTTATTTCAAATAAATGAGGTCTATATTTTAGATGTCCCAAAATGAAAAATCCCTGAATTTCATAATATTGGTAGTTAAGAATGAAATACATGAAATATGTATTTTAGACTAGAAAAAGCACATTGAGACGAATTTCGAAAGCACTTGTTTAAAGTTATAACAAGGTTTCTAAGGACAATTTAGGTTAACGCAATTGAAGTTTACTGCACGGATAGCCGAGTGGTTGAGGTCACCACACCAAACCCACTGTGCGCGATGTGCCGTGGGTTTGATCCCCGCGTAGGTCCAGCATTTGTGTGATCCACGAATGCTTGTTCTGAGTTTGGGTGTCTTTGTGCATGTGAATTGTATGTTTGTAAATCCCCCCGCGGCACAAGGTTCAAATTCCTTACTGCGGGAATCGTTTCTTAAAGAAGAATAAGATAAATAACAAAAATATATTTTTATTCATGGATTTAAATGAAGCCTCATTTTAAATATCGGAGTTTCATGGAAACAATACATCGTAGTTTGATATCATTACATTCGAATATGAATAAACATTTGGTTTTAATTATAGTCATGTCTTTGATGACAAATGACATGTAATACAAAGCAAAATCGGGATAAGGTTCATTATAAAACAGTGACATTAATTGAATTCGAATATTACCTGGAATGAAATCTAAACCACATGATGGGGTTTCTGTCGAAGTTAATACTGTTTATTTGTATTCGGAAAGCTTTCAGCGGGTAATTGTATTGTAAACCTAGTTTATATGGTGGGATTGGAAACTAATAATGATATTATAAGTATATATTAATGAAGTACTTCGAATTATGTAGGATTTTCGAAAAACCATACTTATACGATCCAATTTAAAAGGCACAGCATTTGATCACTACGGTAGCTCACTGTGGGTTGGCGTCTTCAGATTATGTATTTGGAATCTAGGTTTCCTCACCCCCCCCCCTTTATCGTTCTCCCTTTGTCAGTCGTGTCTTAGAATAACGGTAAGGCCACCACGACGCAGAATTTTCGAAAAGCGATAAGATTAAATTCAAAATGGGAGATTTTGGTACGTTTTCGTTTTTTTTTCCTATTATTTGTTTTTTTTTTTCTGTGTAAATTTATATGGACATAATTGGCAAATGTAACTCAATAGCTCGCAGACAGGGTCCGATCGCTAATATACTTACATTTTTTCACGTTAATACTAAAAGCGGAAAGTATGTTCGTTGTTTGCAGGTTTGAGTGTATGAAATTTAGTATGGCCGTAGCTGATACGTCGGTAAAGAACTACCCTAAATCTATACTAATATATAAAGCTGAAGAGTTTGTTTGTTTGAAGGCGCTAATCCAGGAACTACTGGTTCAAATTGAAAAATTATTTTTGTATTGAAGAGACTATCATCACGCTGCGACTAATAGGAGCGAAGATACAATGGAAAATGTGGACAAGTATAAATCATGTGGGTAGGTGTAAATCATAACTCATATCTTCTAACCACTAACCACAGCTAGTGTTTACATAAGCTGCTTTTTAACTGTAAGAACCAACACGACGCGCAGCAAATAGTTATTTTATTCTTGATGCCTAATTTAGATCGAGTAAGTGTTTTCTTAATTAACTTAAAACTTCATTTGGTTCGACGATTATTTGCCATTGTAGTGGATACGCAGTGGACTTTACATTAATACTAGCTGACCCAGCTAACGTTGTTTTGCCGAATATTTATTTTTTCTAGTTGTATGTATTTTTAATGCCACATTATAAAAAAATAAAAACATACAATTTTTTTTTTAGTTTGAGCAACCCTTATCACATAGGGGTATGAAAAATAGATGTTGTTCCATTTTCAGACCTACCCAATATGTGTACAAAATTTCATAAAAATCGCTCGAACCGTTTCGGAGGAGTACGGTAACTATCCCGTGACACGGGAATTTTTTAACGTTAGAAGATATTTGTTAAGTTTATAATATGATTAGGTTACGATAAAAAGTATACATGTTTTGGTTTCTAAAAAAAAATTAATGAAATAAAGAAATTATATGGGTGATCACGAATTTTCATCTATGCGGTAAAAGGTTTTTTTTTAATGAAACCGTTGCAATAAGTTTAATATACTTTTTATTTAGACCTGAATAGCTGACCATCTGAAGGTCAGAACTATAGGTGGGTATCTTATTTCTTTCTTTGTTCGTCGGGCTACTTTCCCTGCTCACCAATTAACTCTCAATCTCCTCCTTGAGTCGTACTCGAGCCGAAACGGTAGTTGTACGATCAGTAATATCTCACAATTAACGACATTCTTCCAATAGGTTAGAATACACAGCACGATACCACCATTACCACCATACATAGCATCACCTTATTAGACGTATAAGTGGCTCACCTCTCGTAACCTATTTCAGTATACGAAGGTGGACGTGGAATCGGTGGAATCGCCGTAGTCTTAAACTAAGCAAAGCTTGTTTTATGTACAATAAATAATATAGATAAACTACCTGACCCAGCAAACGTTGTTTTGCAGAATATTTTTTTCTAGTTGTATGTATTTTTAATGCCACATTATAAAAAAAATATATATCGTCCAAAAAATAAAAAATAATAATTTTATTGTGAGCAACCCTTATCACTTAGGGGTATGAAAAATAGATGTTGTTCTATTCTCAGACCTACGCAATATGTATACAAAATTTCATAAAAATCGGTTGAACCGTTTCGGAGGAGTACGGTAACTAACATCGTGACACGGAAATTTTATATATTAGAAGACTAGCTGTTGCCCGCGACTTCGTCTGCGTGGTTAATAGATATAAAGTTATGACTTTTTCTTCGCTCCTATTAGTCGTAGCGTGATGGTATATAGCACAAAAACAATTTGAACCAGTAGTTAATGAGATTAGCGCGTCCAAACAAACTCTTCAGCTTTATATATTAGTATAGAAGTATAGATATAGATTAATTACACCCAGCCACAGAATAAATGATCGTGCTCATCTCACAAACAATTGTCCAGGGTGGAAATTGAAGTTCAATTACTGCTCCGGTGGTGTAGCACTCAGGTCCCTAACCACTATATCAACAGGCAAAGCGAAATGGCCGCGGCCTCTTTCATTTCGTTACCTATGCGTAGAAAACCACAAATTTGTATTCGATACATTGGTTTTTTTTAGCTAGCTTAAATGCGTTTTCTTTATATTTTTTTTAAAGAACGAGTTAAGTCCGACTTATACTTGACAATAGAGCAAAGAAATGAATTTTATAGTGGAGTACTACGAATCTAACACCGTTTTTAAACCCTCACCTCTGTTGATATGTGTATTACCATCCAGAATCAAATGGTAAATATCAACTAAAAAAAATTATCAAATTTAAAACTTTGGAGCAATTTTTGGCCGACAACACTCGCTAGGAAAGGCATTAAGGTAAGGTTAAAAAAGGGACTGGATTCAGTCACTCAGAGTAAACAAGCTTCAACCCGCGATACCTTATGTAATATTCTAGAAACTCAGTGATGTCTCTACCATTTTTTTTTCAAAAATTGATATGTTGTCGTTTTCTTAAAGTAATCCATCTTAGTTCTAAGATACATAGGAGTAATACCACGCGTTGATGTCTTCGAGAAAAGTTTTCTCTTAAAGTAAGAAAACAAATGGATATATTCTAAAAATACAGAAAAAAGTTTAAGAGAGAACTTATTAGTTAACGATAAATATTAAAACTTATAAATTGAAGTCATCTGGTTTAGTAAAAAATAATACTAGCAATTTTTTTGTTACTCTTCTTTAAAGGTAGCTAAGGAGGAGAGGAGGCTAACTACAAGATTTGCAAATCTTAGAACATCTTCTGCATTTCCATTTCAGACTTCACAATATCTGGATTTTTTTTCTTTTCACCTATCCGGTTGTCTTAATTACAATAAAATTGTAATTCATTTGAAACGAAACGTAAAGTACAAAGGCATTAATAATTAAAAATAAAATACTTATCATTAAACCCTAACTAGCCGACCTAAACACGTTCGTCTTGCTGTACAGATTAGTTTTACAGAACAGAAAAAAAGCGGAATGAAAAATAGATGTCCGATTCTCAGACCTACCCAGTTTGCACACAAAATTTCATAAGAATCGGTCGTGTCGTTTCGAAGGAGTTATTTCACTAGTAATGCCTCTACATGGTCGAACGGCAGTACATACCTATTAATTTTGAGGAAATTTGGTATGGAGTGAGTTGTCAGATTAGATGCCACAATTGGACAATATTTTAATTCCTACGTTGATAAATAAGTCAGAATAAAAACCTACTTCAGACCGAATTACTTGCATGGTGTCGCACCTACGGCCAAAAATCTGAATCTTTTACCACATAGATATGTTTTAGTGTGATTATTTTACGGCACCTGGGTAAGGCATTCTTGTTTTAAAGTATCTGATAAATCGAGCAAGCGAAAGCATTATCACCCTTGAGTAACAAGCTACGTCTGCGTGGTTATGAAGATATGAGTTAGAGAACTTTTTTAACTTTTTACAGAATAATAGTTTTAGGGAAAAGAGAGGACTAGGATGTTTTTTTCGACCTATTTTGGTCGGACTTTCAAAAAATAATTTTTTTGAGTCTAAGAGTCCGTGGACGCCAGACCTACGTTATTTTATAAAAGCTGAAACTTAGAGAACAATGGTGTTTGGGTCATGGTGTCTAAGCGCTACTAAAGGTGCCAGGCAAGGGATTGGAACTATCAAAACTGTCTGGCTAATTAGAAAACATCATCTACCTATTACCCAAGTGTTTATATAAAAATCAGCGTTTATACTGTCACGTAAGTTAAATTACAATTTCATGAACATTAAAGGTGTCTGGCAAGGTATTGCCACTATCTGAGGGCACGGCCGTGCCTCCACCAAGTCGAGAAAAAAAGCGTCACGACCGTACCATCCTTTTCTCGAAGCAATTCAGACCATTTTCGACCCCTGTAACTTCGTTGTGAATAAAACTAGAAGACTGAAATTTTCAGTAACTATGCAGGCATTGTAAAGACACGTAAATTTCAAATTTCATTCAATTTGAAACAGTATTTTAAGAATTATAACGGGTCAAATTTCTTAATTTTGTCAGTCACTGACTGACTCACCGATCATCAAAAGTCTAAGGCACTTCTAGCAGACCTAGAAGCTTCAAATTTGGAATATAAGTAGTGTTTGGTGTATGAATCAAGACGTATATCAATATTAAAATTCTTGAATGTTTTATATAAATACTAGCTGACCCAGCAAACGTTGTTTTACCTAATAAATTATTTCTAGTTGTATGTATTTTTAATGCTACATTATAAAAAAATAAAAACAAAAAATTTCGTCCGAAAAATGAAATATATTTTTTTAGTGGCAACCCTTAACACTTGGGGGTATGAAAAATAGATGTTGGTCGATTCTCAGACCTACTGAATACGCATATAAAATTTGGAAAAAATCTGTTAAGCCGTTTCGGAGGAGTACGGTAACTAACATCGTGACACGGGAATTTTATATATTAGATATCGAGACTTGGCCATCGCACTAAATAATTGAATTTACATGTGTTTTCCGGCGATTGAATTTACACGTGTTTTCGTTTACGTCACTATAAGATGCTGTTCATTATTACGTAACAACTTAATGCTTCGAGTAAGGAGATTCCAGACACAATAAAATTGCTTTTCAATTGTTATCGACCACGATCGTGGTCTTAGATACTGGACGTATTAAGACAGAAAGTCACTTAAGTAGAGGCTGAATAAATTAATAACCGACTTGGTATTACAACATTTTACCGCAGAACAACTGATTTGCTAGACTTGGTTTTTTTGACAAGTATTGTTTTTGATGGGATGCTAAGTATCTGGCAATGCATATCGTGATTTTTAATAATATGCTGAAGGTGTTAATGAAAAAAGGCACTTTATAATTTGAACTAATCAGATCGTTGGTTTTGGGACCTTTACTACCGTTAATACCGTTTTTTTGCCAAAGCCACCATGACTCAAACTCTAAATTGTCTTTCCTATGTTGGGAGCAACCGCTGTCAAAGTTTCAGCTTATATAAAATAACGTAGGTCTGGGGTCCACGGGCTCTTACTCTATTTCGGCTGTATAATATTACTAATATAGATGTAGATTATATACTAGAAAATCATAAACATTGATAAGTTAATAAATTCATAAAGTAGTTTATCTGCCTTTGTATATCATGTTTTTAGTTTATGTCATTGCTATCATATTACAGAAAGGCAAATTTAGTATATATGTTGATTTAAAAAATATTAATAAAGTTTTCTAAAAGATACTTCCTGATCCAAATAAGTTATGAAGCAAAAGCACACGAACATTAAATGTTTAAACAAAAGCGTCTAGTTATGAACAATATTACAACCGATTGAAAAGTATAATAGTGGAGGTAACGCATGAATATTTAAAACTTTTTCGGAAGATAATCTAAACAATTAAAGTGAAATGCCCATTGAGAACAAAAGGATTAAAGAGAAAAGGCAAGACCATGAAACCAGTGGGGTTCAAGTGCTGTGATATAAAGACGACCGCGACGGCCACGTTCATTCTGACGTCGTTTAGGGATCTCTTATCAAAAACTGCGGGACTGTTAAAAGAGTAATGAAAAAAATAGAAGCCATTTATGAACAAAAATCAAAATATTACAAAACTAGCTTTTCGCCCGCAGCTTCACTCGCGTCGAAGTCGGTTATATCGCGTTTCCAAGAGAACTCTTCAAAAGTCCGGGATAAAAACTATCCTACGTTCTTTCTCAAGGTCAACTCTATATCCGTATCAAATTTCATTAAAATCAGTTCAGTGGTTTAGACGTGAAAGCGTAATAGACAGACAGACAGAGTTATTTTCACATTTATAATATTAGTAGGGATAGTAGGGATGGCATTCATAAACAATTTTTTCAAAATGTTCACAGTGCCAGGTATAAAATGGCACAGCATTCGTCCAAGGTGGAAAACAGCAATGCAGCTACGAAGACTGGTGATCACAGTGCCACAGCAGCAATAACTGAGATTCTAAGTACATTGCCATCAACATACCGTGTATTGGGGCTAGCGTGGCTCTTACTGGATGAAGAAAGACAGACGATCCAAAACCTCAGTGCCAGCCGAAAAGAGAAAGAAGAAAGCCTAGTAATTCTAATAGTGAGACAGCACTAGTAACATGAAACACAAGGCCACAATTGTAATAAAAGGGGACGGTTCGCTAAGGTTTGTAGAATGCGCCCTATAAGTATCATAACGTATTATATAAGTATAATAACAAACCTAAAATGGTTTAAAAAACTAAAAACACGTTTATACGTACCTACTAAAATATGTAGTGTAAAAATACAAAAACGCTTTAATGATGAAAGAAACTAAAAAGTGGGGAATATTAAAAATATTTCCCACTCGAGTACACAATTTATAAATCAATTAATAAAAAATAAATTGTATTTTAAAAAAAAAAAAACGTATGTAGCTCCATATATCAGTCCTTAAGAAGCGCCCTACGCCCATTAATTTAAAATACTAATAGGCTCTTAGACATTTTTCGTATTCCTGACAGCAAACCTTGCATTTGATACCAATACATGGGGGTGCATTTCAAATAGCCTGTCCGCCATCTTGGACGTCCGCCATGTTGGATTTAAGTCACGTGACAATTTTCTTCGTAAACATTGTATCGATTTAAAAACGAAATCATTCGCGCGCGCATACCTAGAAAGATCCGGTCTAAATATTGGGAAACATCCTCTTATAAAGTATGTTAAAATAGTGCTAAAAACGTTCTAACGTGTTAGTAAAGATTGATTGTTTTCCCGTTCTACATTTGCGTTATGAGCTTTGTCATATATCATCAATGTATGTTTCATATATTATAGAAGAAGAGAAGCAAAAGGCCTCCAGGATATGTTTGTTAGCACAAATATAATTTCTCCTATTTCTTGATTTCTCGTTACGGAAAATGGGAACTAAGTGAACTAACTCGTAACTATGTCACCTAGAACTAAATTTGTAACGACCTATTCAGAGAATCTTTCACAATGGTAGTCGGTGCATTAGGGTGAGTTTATATTAGAGTATTCAGACAAAACCTAAAAGCTTTAGCTAAAACCAGAGCATTATTCTATGACCTTTTAATGCTAACGCATGGTAATTTTATAAATTCGAAAGTATCTCTGTCTGTCTCACATTCAGGACAAAACTAGAAAACCGATTATAATTGTAGTTTGGTACACACAAAGTTTAAAGCGTGAGAAAGGACATAGGCTACTTTTTAACTGGAAAAAAGGGTAGTAAGGGGTCATAGTGGCGTTTATGTAATACTCGCTGTTGCCCGCGACTTCGTCCCCGTGGGTACTAGATATAAGTCATGATTTATACCTGCCCTGTTTTTTTCACATTCTCCATTGTATCTTCGCTCCTATTAGTCGCAGCGTGATGGTTTATAGCCTAAAGCCTTCCTCGATGAATGGTCTATTCAACAAAAGAATTTTTCAATTTGGACCAGTAGTTCCTGGGATTAGCGCGTTCAAACAAACAAACAAACTCTTCAGCTTTATATATTAGTATAGATAATGAAATTTGTGCAGTAGTTTTTGGGTATTTTGAGTTTCTGGGAGTAAACGGGAACCACAGTCCAGCACTGAAAACTAAAGTCCATGTAAAATGAGTCACGTGCAACTGCTAGTGAAGAAGAAACCTAGTTTTTGCGTTTACATCAAAGTAACAGCGAGCTGGACGAGAACTAAGAACATGAATTGAACATAGATATTTAAAGCATCCGAACAAATCGCGAGCAAATAGGAACACTATGAAAGGACCCCGACGACCGCGACGTCCGGACCCAAAATAGCAATGAGCTACTGTCTGCTTTTGGAATAACTAATATAGATTTTCTTGATCGTGATCTAAGAGACCGTTTAATTACGAGTTCTATTCACAACAACGACGGTTCGTTACAATTACGCTAAAAATTCGGTTGAGTGACAAATAAATATTTATGATAAAAATATTTTAAAACCTCGTAGACATTAGAATCATCGTCATCCTTGCGTTTTTCCCAAATATGTCTGCTTCAAGTCCAATCGAATGCGGCTGAGTACCAGTGTTTTGAAAGGAGCGATCTCCTCTAACTGACCTGCTCAACCCAGTTAAAATGTTCCAGCTTAAAATCTTTTTCGGGTGCTGCTCTAGCTATCTGTCTGTCTATCTCTTTCATGAACAGCATAATTGCTTTCTACAGAATGTATTTCTGTTGCCGCTGTAACAATAACTAATTAAAAAAACGCGGTAAAGTAATGGTTGGCACGTAATTTCTCAGCAAATTTGTGTTTCTACTTGTTTCTTATTTGTAAGAATCCCTTAAAGTTTACGTGTCAAAAGTTGACTAGTAAAACGGACTACCGTGCCATTTACATCCAGTGAGTGAAAGTTTTTAGAATACTCCATAGAATTTATGCGTCCTTTGCAGAAATTCGAAGGAATGGAATGGAATCTTTCTCTTTTACCACTTATAGAAATTGCAGGAAGTATATACTAGCATTCACTAAGACGAAGATACATATCTCTAAGACCTTAACAGAACAGCGAGCGAGTAGCACTTTCTCGTCAAGTGGGTTCGCCATATCGTTGAGGCCTATTCACATCAAACTAGCAAATGCCTATTATATTATACTAGCTTTTCGTCCGCGGGTTCGCCCGCGTCGAGGTCGTTTATATCGCGTTTCCAAGAGAACTCTTCAAAAGTCCGGGATAAAAACTATCTTATGTTCTTTCTCAAGGTCAACTCTATCTCTGTATTAAAATTAGTTCAGTGGTTTAGACGTGAAAGCGTAACAGACACACAGACGGACAGACAGAGTAACTTTCGCATTTAAAACATTAGTAGGGATTTTTACCGATATTATCAAAGGGGAATGCCCACCTATCATAGTCATTTCGGCCCTGGATGCACACATATAATAGCATACAGAAATGATATTATGCATCTTAAATAATCAAAGGTTAAAGAATTGGTTTTACAAAAAGCCCGGGTTTTTAGGATATATAAATTGGATTTTATTTTCACAAATACAGTATTTTAGCAATCATTTTACTGATATACATAAATTCATTATCAAGGATTTCTCAGAATAAAGCATTTCTTAGAGGGAGACATGACACATGGTGCCATTGACCAACTATTTATCTGTTGTGGTCGAACCCAGTGTTTATAAGATTTCGCACTTCTGCAATTTCCAAAAGATATCTTCGTAATTTCGTGAGATTTAAGCCACAATTGACACAGCGTAAATGTCCTCTTGAATGAGTTAGTGAATGGCTGGGAAGAACTCTGGCCGATGTGAGAGCTGGGCTCGTCATTATCAGCGGATATCGAGTCCAAGTTCTTGCAGGGTTCATCGTGTGAAGCGCGAGCGGGATTCATGTTGAGGTCGTGGTCAGTAAGGCAAGAAGAATTTGTCGAAGTCCATTTAGAAACCTTTTTTGTTGCTCAGATAACTCCACGAGAAAACAAAATATTACAAATGCAAACGAAGTCGACTTGTGACATTTATTTGTATTTGACGTAGTTGTCATAACAGATTGATGATGATTGATGTTGTCACTTAACAGAAAAATAATAAAGAGCGGGTATTTGAAAAAAAATCGAGAGATCAATGTCGATTTTGTTTGAATTATAACGTTACAAAAATATTCATATTTGAAGCTGTTTAAAAGAGGTGCAGAGCTTTCCTATAATCCAGAATTATAGTCAAATTGTGCTGTGCAGAGCGTTTTGTTATGATCTAAATAATTAATTGTAAATCTGGCATTTCACTTTTCAAATAACCATAACCTCGTAATAATTATTTAAATAAACGAATGCATAGAGCGTTATAAAGACGTCTTAAAAAACAATCGAAATAGAATTGATTATCTTTTATTGAAGTTATAAATTGGCAACTTTTTCAAATCAATCCACAAAGTAATGAATTCCAGATGTCAAGAATTGCA